>NW_020957331.1:6301-36134 GCF_003031625.1 Empidonax traillii | reverse complement strand
TGATAGCCACACTGCACCAGGTGTGTACCATTCATCCCACCAAGTTTTGGTAATGGCAAATTTGGTAGGTCGTAGCTTGCTAGCAGCACAGCAGCTTCCAGCTCCTCCTGTTTGTTGCCCATGCTCTGTGCATTAGAGATACTTCAGCTGCCCTGTTGGCCAAGTCACCTCCTCAGAGCCACACACCTTAATTCCTTCCTTCTGCCCCTTTTTTTGTGACCTGGCATGAGTTCTCCACAGGCAGGCTGCACTTTTTGCCATTCTGACATGGGCTTTTCCCCAGGCTGCTGGGAATATTTGCTCCAGCACCATGGAGCACCTCTTCTTCCTCCTTCTCTGACCTTGGTGTTTCTTCTGCTACTTCTTACTCTTTTTTTTTTTTTTTTTTTTTTTTTTTTTTTTTTTTTTTTTTTTTTTTTTTTTTTTTTTTTTTTTCTTTTCACTTTCTTAAGTATGTTTTCACAGAGGCACCACAAACAACTTTGCTGATGGGTGCAGCTTTGACTTGTTGTGAATCTGTTATTGAGCCATCTGGGAAAGGCTGCATCGAGCACAGGGCAGCCTCTGACTGCCAACAGAGATGACCCCTGCAATTCCCCCTGCTCCCAAAGCCCTGCATTTACACCAAATACAGTTTCTTATGGTTTTCCTCCCTCTAATACTAAAATACCAGTAATTGTAACAGTATGTAAGGATAGTAACAGTGTATCAGAATAATCTCAATATTGTACAAGGTACAAGACTCAATTTTCACCATTAAAAGTAGTCACTCAGAACTGACGTTAAGAGAACTCCCAGTTCCTGCTCTCTCTTTCTCTGTGGATAAAGACTTTGTATGAGATTCCTTTTAAAATATGGAACCCAACCACAAGCTGTGGTCAGTTCCCAGCTCCACCAGTTCATTTCCTTATGAGGTTCAAAACCAACTGATTTGTCACTATGTAAACGATCCCTTTTCATCCCACAGACTCAAATGTAGAATTCTTTGAGGAGTCCAGGGAGATTATACTGTCACAGTCATAGCTGTCACTATCTTCAATGAGAACCATGACAGCAAAAAACCATCAGATCAACACCTCCTTCTCACAGACTTGATAAACTATACTTATTCCTTCCACCCACCCTGCTGTTGGACACTAATCATATCCTGGTTTTGTACATGCAGTGGGAGTTTACGAACTTCCAAATTTCCCAGCTCACCAGAGGTTGCAGAAAAATGCTATGGGCTTTCTGGGCACAAATGAGCTGTTCAATGTGCCATTGCAGTGGTGACACCCGATAGGCCACGTGCTATAGCCATCCAGGCATCCCTATGTCATAATTGACATCCTACTTGTCCTGCTTAACAGAAAAAGAACAGTTGAAAAGGCATTTAAGGCTAGGCAGGTGATGATTAACTATACCTAAACTTTCTAACTAAATGAAGAAACATTCTCTCTGGCACCCAGAAGTGAGTGATTTCCTTTTCTTTTGAAAACTGTGCATTTTTTAATGCCTATTTTTCATGAAATTCATCTTTGTTAATAAGATCTGTAATTATAAAGCAGGAAGGCACAACAAGATTGGCTGATTATGATGGGGGAAGCGTAGATAAGTATTTCTAATTCAACAGAAGATGGAGTTCTCTGGTGATGGTGCTAGCATGCTTAGAACTGCTAAAGTGTTCTTTCTAAACATCTTTATTTGGAAGGAATTGTGTTTTGAGAGATTCAATTAGTTTGGAATGCTCAGCAGCTCTTATTGTAGCTGCTGTTTACCTTCTCTTTGGTATTAATTTCTGTCTCTAGCAGAAGTATCACAGTCTAGTAACTAGAGACTCTCCGTGGAATATCTGTGGAACAACTCTGCTCCTCTGGCTGCAATCCATGGACCAAATCCTGCATGCATTTAATACTGTTGCTGTTTCAGTATAGTGGCTTCTTTGGATAAGAAAGGCATTGCTCCATCTCCTGGCTGAGAGAGTGACCTGAAACAAATTTTTCATTTCTCTCTGTATTAATTTCTTGATGTGTGAAATTGAGATTATGTTACAGTTCTTCAGCCTCTTTCACTTAGGATTCCCAGAATACATCCCAGTCGTTTTGAGTTGAGGATTGGGAGGAGTTGTCCTCAGTTCTGCACTGAAATCTAACTGATGGGAAGCTTACAGCCTGCTTCTCTCACCCTGCTCCTTAAGGTGAACACCCCTTGCAAATTCTCTTCCTGCCCATCTCCTTAGCAACTTGCTAACATTCAAATGAGAACGTAGTATCTATAGCTTAGCTGAGGATTGCTGTCTTTCCTATTCTGAGCATTGCCTAATTTATTCCCTCTTCCTCCTTATTGCTGTGTGGAGGTCTTTGCATTTTAATGTTAAAAAAAGTTGTCCCTGGAGTTCTGAAGGGCTTACTGGTACGATGACGAACTAAAACAGATGGCTGTACTTACATAGTGGAAGATGCCAAGTACACAGCATGTGAAACTCCACAATCAGTGGACTTCTCAATAAGCAGAATTTTGAAAGACTGTCAGCCCCAGGTTGAGGAGAGGTTAATGATATCAGACCCCACTAGGTAAGATTGTGTCTCAGGGTAGCAGATCAAAGAGAACAGAAATACAAAGCACTTGCATGTTTTATCTGCCACTATCTGCTAAAGTTAAGACTGCTTAGGTATTTTTCAAGAAAGCAGCCTCAAACTGAGCAAATTCAGGAATTGGTGAAAAAGAAAAGAGAATATCTGGGACATTACATCTCTCCGTTCTAAAGGCACAGGATAAAGTACTTTGCTCTTCCAAGTACGTTAACAATATGGCTATTTATTCCTGTTGGCTTAGCAGGTAAATACTGAAGGATCAGCTAGTGTGAACAGTTCAGAGTAGGGCTACTCTGTGTCAGACATCCTACAAAGGTGACATAGTAGACTTTTTACTGATGATTTCACACTCTAAACAGAAACCAGAAAAGATGAGAAGGAAGTAGTACATTCATTACAAGCCAAGGTGTGGCTGCAGATGACATGATATTTTTAAAATACAGAGGGGATTTTTAAATTAAACATTCAGGTTAGATTATCCCAGGAGGGTTGTAAGAAGGAAGATAAGAGTGAAGAGTGAGAACAGGATTAGGAGTTGGGGGAAAAAAAGGATAAAGTACGAGAATTAAGTACCTTAAAAATAAAGGATCTTCTTCAAACTATTCAGCAGTATACAGGAATAACAACATCCAGAGCAGAAACTCTAGTGAAGAATATGACTTTTGGAATTCCTTACTGCAACATCTCCTGAGGTTGTTTCCTTTTTGTATCCGAGGAGGAGTTTGTACAGATGAGTGTGAGAGAGGATAAGATCAGAAAAGAGAACATGAGCATGATCCAGAAGCATTAATACATTCATAAAACAAAACAAAAGGAAAGACCCAGTCCCATAAACAGTTAGAGGAATAAGAAGTAAAATAATATAAATCTTACTTCCTGCTTCAGATAAGATTAACAGAGGCATAAAGAGTTCACAAGGTTATTATCATGGTTTTCTGTTAGTGCCATGCAGAGGCAAAGGCTGCAGTATGATTGCTGCTCCTGAGCTGGAAGAGACCCACAAGGATCACTGAACTCCAGCTCCTGGATTACACACTTGAAAATCCACAGACATAAAGTAAATACTAGGTAGAGATAAAACACTGTTAAACTAGGAGAAGATGTTAAAAAGAACTTTATGTGGGGATTGGAAGAGCATCTAAATAGATATTTAGCTTTTCTTTGCAGGAGACATCCTTTTTGAACTCATTAATAAGCATGATTTAAGGGTAAATATGGCAGTATTCCAAAATTTTGGCCATTATACTTAGAGAGTAACCTTTACAACTTGAAATTTAGGCATTGCAAGAAAGTATGCAGGTTTGGCTAGTACACTTTTCTTCAAATCTTACTGTAAATAGTGCTCTTTAGACTGATGTGTTCCATATCATGTATTTTTTTTCTCTCCTTGCTTTGGTGGAGTCGCAGAAAGAGAGCAACTACCAAGGTTAAACAGAAAACACAACCTTACCTTTAACACTCCAAATTTCGTAAAATAAAAAGTCCTAGAAGCTGTGAACACTTTAAAGGGTGAGTAATTTTTACCCACACGAATGTTCTTTTAGAAAGTTCAAAGAGTCTTTTTGCAAGAATAGGCAAGGCAATGATGCATTCTTTTTTTTCTATCCTAGCCTTTTAATATGGAATTTTTTCTAACTCATAGTTTCCCCAATTTCCCCCATTCTCAATAACCAATAATAATTTTTCAAGTTTTTTATGGAGACATGGATACCATACACTTGTTTAGTCTAGGCTACTAATGTTTTTGCTCTACCTTAGAGCAGTTGTAAAGCAAAACAGTTCTAAAAGACTATTGTAAATTGGACACTGTTATTTAATAACAATATTAAAAAGCAACAAAAAAATTAAAACATTTGAAATGAGTGTGGTTTTGGAAGTTTTATAACGACAGCTAGATGTATTTTAATCTGCCAGAGTGGGAATCAGGTCTCTTTCTCCTGCAAGGTTTCACTGTCTCTGACCAATTTATAGTGGAAAAGGAACAGGAAGTAAAGTTCATGGAAATACTTCAGTGCTTGTGGTGTTTCACTGGATATGTGAGCTGCAATGCAGAATTCCAAGTTGTGTAGGTTTACACGGCTATAAGAGAACTGAGCTGAGCTGAAAATAATTCTTTGGATCTTTTGGCCCTGCAAAACGGAAGGACTAGAAATATGACATCCTGCTGAACTTTTTCACAAAGAGATTAGAAATATGATGTCCTGCTGAATTCCCTTGCAAAGAGGCCGTGACAGTAACAATCAGGAAGAAGATCTTTAAACAAAATGCTAAGATAATGAGAGACCTGTCCTGCACAGCACAACGTGAGGCAGAGGTACCTGACCTGGCTCTGGGCAGCCTCTGTGTTCCCTCAGAGTACAGGCAGAGAACAAACAGCAGGAGTATTCCTACTGTGCATTAGCCTGGATGGAGCTGGGCATTCTCAAAAGGCTGTAGTGTGGCTACTTTCACCTCTGAATTGGTTCTCTCTCTCTACCATAACATTATGTTGTGTGTACACAAATCCTAAGGAAAGTAGTTTTTCTATACTGCTTTTTCTGTTGGGGGAAGTAGTAAGAACAGGTGCAATCAGGTTGATTTTACTTCATATTTTCTAATTGTGTTTTGATTTAATTGCTAAGTTGCGCTCAGAGAAGCTAAAATAGTGAGGACAAAATGTTGCTTTAGGGGAAAAAAAACTATCTTTTTCTCATTCCACTGAAAATATGCACGCTAAAGTTTCTAGAAGTTAATAGTCACAAAGTTATTCTGCCATTTGCAAAGTTCAGAAGTTTCAGAGTTGCTTTGTATATATAACAATATTTTTAGCTAGGTCAGGTTTTAGCTTTTCTGTGGGTCGTGCAACAAAGAAATGACCTTTGAGTATCTTCACACCGGTGGACTATTTGTGCCACAAAGCAGTATTATAGCTGCTTTGGAGGAGGAGAAGTTGCTGTTGCCAGTGTATTAGGGATTCTTTCCTTTTATTTTTTCCTTTTATTACTTCAGTTTCAAATCTGTTTTTTTCCTTCAATTGTTTTCACCTGTTTTTAATTAATTTCTTTCTAGGAGGTGCATTTATTTGTCCAGGTTTCATCCCTGGGAGCAGTTGTTAAACCTAACACTGAAGCCTTTAACACGAAAAATTCTGTGTGTCTTCAAAACTGCAAGGTGTTTGACACAAAAGGAGGAGGGAAATCATAGCACATCTTTTAGAGAGCAGTAAATATGAAGAAGTCTACCCATGGTAGAACCAGTTTGGAAAATTATACTGGATGATTTTGGTACTTCTAAGTCTCCCATTTAATATCTATTTCACCAGCCTATCAACTATTAGAATCATAGAATCATAAAATCAAGTGGGTTGGAAAAGACCTCCGAGATCATCAAGTCCAACCACTGATCCAACACCACCGTGGTTACTGGACCGTGGCACTGAGTGCCACAGCCAGTCTCATCTTAAAAACCTCCAGGACTGGTGAATCCACCACCTCTCTGGGCAGACCATTCCAATGTCTGGTACTCTCTCTGTAAGGAATTTCTTCCTAATATCCAACCTAAACCTCCCCTGGCAGAGCTTAAGACCGTGCCCTCTTGTCCTACTGCTGATTGCCTGGGAGAAGAAATCAATGCCCACGTGGCTACAACCTCCTCTGAGGTAGTTACAGAGAGTGATGAGACTAGAGCTGGAGAAAATCTGGGCAAAGTTCTTGAAACAAACACAGCATCACAGGAAAGAATGGTTCAAATCTCCTGAAAGGATTCTTTAGAGAAGAGAGTTTTTATTGGTGGAAGCTCGTGAACGCACACAGGCGTCTTTAAAGAATACACTGCAGAGTAACAGCTACACTGGTTGAGCTAAATCATGTTATGTTAATATCCATATTACCAGCAATATAGTACTACATCTGAAGCTTGAAAGTGTTCATTGAGAACTGATTATTCTCCTTCTTACAAGAAAAATAAATATCTTTTGTAATAAGATACAAATCCTGATTTCCATGGGTTTATTCCATCTTTTATTTTATTACTATTTACAAAATCATCCAGATTTTCTTATAGATTAAGTTTCAATGCATCATTTTCTGCATAAGCTGATTCTACTTATCTGGCTTTGACTCTGTCAAAATTTTCTGACAAAATATTACATGTCAAAGAGTCTTCAAAAGTCAAGAGACTAAAGATGTTTTGTAATCTCTTCGTCTGTGGAAAATGTAGTTGATGAAATCAAGTAGAGCTACTTTTTGATACATAAATTCTTTTTAGCCCAAGTAAAAGTTTCACCATCTGTTACAGCTTCATAAAATTCTCATAAAATATCCATGATGACAAATGACTTCATATACATAATGGACTTGTGAGTTCTCTCTCTGAACTAAATGAATTACTAAGCTTGCTACAAAATAAAGTGGTAGTGAAATGTAAATTCAAAAAACCCCAGCACCTTTTTGTAAGTTACACTAGTCTTTAAAATGCAATACAGTGAGCACTACAATTTTTCAAATTACTTCCCCTCTGTAGGGGATTATTAACTAATTATGTATTAATATTAGCAGGATGATCAAGTTTTATGTAGCTTTCTAGCTTCCTGAAGATACATTTGATTGACATAATTGGGCTTTTAGTTACAGAACAACATCTGATTCCCATCTTAATTATATCAGTGTAAATCCAGAGAAATGTATATTTTTTCAGTTTAGACACTTGCCTATGAAAATACTTCATAATCTAGAGGCTCTGTAATGTTTAATTTTAGTCCAGTAGTAAGAGCTTTTACTATTATTACCATGTGGAAGGCACTTCTTGTTGTTAAAAAGTAATAGGCAAACAAGAAGAGAAATGGAAAAAAAATGTCATTGGCTTTTTAGAGGTGTAAAGTACTGTAAAAAATATTATACAGGGGTAGTATGGGGAAAAATTATAAGGTAAACACAACTATGTATTTATTTTTCAAAGTTCTTTTATCAGTGTATATACACTGAAGCAGTGTTTTAATGTAATTCTACCTTCCTTTTCCCTCACTGAATCCCATAATTTTAAGAATGAGATCTGGTAGTGGTAGTGGTTTGGTAATAAAGCATATTTAACAAGAAGCAAAAGATGGAGATAGAATAAAATGCAATATCGTGATCAGCAATTTCATTGGCTCACTTCCCACATCAGTGCTTAGAGAATACCTTTACAAGGATTAGTCCTGTGTCTGGATGATGTTGCCTTTTAATTCAGTTCAACATGCCAATTCAAATGCCCTTTAACAACAATTTAACAAGTACTGTATTTATAATGCAGTTTGCTCTCTTTGAGGTTTTCCCCGTGAACACTGATTTGATACATTGGCTGAAAGCTCCATTTATTTCAGAAACTAAAAAATGGTTGCAATCTTCAATTTATTTTTGGGAAAGTACTTGTTTGATGATTTCATAAAAAAGCATTTCTCCTGTCTTCTTGCCAGAGGCAGGCAAAGTTTATGCAAATGGTAATTTGAATGCTAGCTGTGAGTTAATAACAAGGGGATGGTCTCAACTTAGAGCAAAATAACTGCAAGACATTAGTAATATAAAAATCTACAAAAATGAAATGCCAGTTATTACTGTGTTCTTGCCTGAAGAACTTTAATGTGGTTAATATTTTATAGATAGAATGATTTCTTTTTCCTGCCCATTATAATTGGAAAACACAAGCAAATCTCAGTATCTAAGAATTATATATTTAGACTGATAAGCTTTGGGTTCTAGAAAATGCTTCCCACCTGGTGTATAATCATCTTCAGACACCATAAGTCTGTCTGTCTCAGACAGTCCACCTGAATCACCAAAAAATGAAGGAAAAGCAAAGTGTCACATACAGGCCTTTACCGAAGTGCCTGATACGGCAGCTTTTTCCAAGTCTGGCTTTGTGCTGCAGAGGAAGATGTGTATGTGGTTTCCCCACAGTTGTGGAACTGTATTAATGACCCAGTTCTGAAGTTCTCTTTAGGTGCCAATGACAAGAGTAGAGTTTTGCCTAAAGACTGAACAAGATCTTCTTAACTTATTCAAACATCAAACATTAGATGCTAAAATGCTGAATTCCCAGAATAACCAGAAATTGCGTATGTATGCTGGAACACTTATTTTGAAGTTTTTCTCATGTTTTTTGTTCTCTCTCCTTAAAATCAGCACAAAATAAAGTTTCTGCAAATACCCACTCTCTTCAACAACATAACCAAGACAAGAACTAATTAAGGATAATTAGGCCAACTCGAACTATAGTAGAGACACGTTTACCAACCAGAAAATGAATTTTTAAGTCAGGTATCTGATTGCTGACAGGAATAGAGAGATCTCATAAATGCATAACTAATAATCTTTGTAGCATCACAAAGTATCACCACGTTATCGCAATCAAACATCTCAAGACTGTATGCCTTCTTGAAGAATTTTAAGTATGTATTTTTCTAAACTAAGTAGCATAACACAGTATCACTCTTCATTCCAGACAGGATAATGGCATTGAATTGGACTGTTTGACTGAGAGGTTATTATACAATAACTGTTTACATTTGTTTCTGTAATGAAATTTGTTTGGAAAAACTCTGGGAACAAAGATATATCACAATGCACAATAATCGCTTCATTATCTCTCTGGTAGTTTGGGCATTCTGTTTGGTCTGGTCATTTTCTGACCTTATCAACAAAGGAGCAGAACTACAGAACTTTTCCATATTGACTGGGATTAATGGAGATGAAACCCAACCTAAATCCTATCTATGCTTTCTGGGTCAAATTTGAGATCCTACATAAAGACTGCAAGTTATTTATAGGTGGACAGGGAGCTATTTTGCAGAGGTATAGGCTGTGTGATAGTAGAGCAGCAGAGATTTCTCTTTCAGCTTTATTAACCGCTATTATATGCTGGCATCACAAGTTCTCAGAATGCCTATAGTTCTTATACTTTTAGGTGTTATACTTACAGTTCTTATACTTTTAGGTGTTCCACACTGTAGATCCTGCTAGCTGACTGATCTCCTAGTAATGGGATTATTTAACTTAAAAATCTATTTATTACAATTTTAATGGAATGGAACTAAGTTGAACAACTACAACTTTTTCTGAAGAGCCTACATAATCAGGCAAATAACACATCATTTTCAAATTCCTGAAGTCACTAATCAGACTTCAAACATTCTCATCAGAATGAGAATGCTGAAAAGCTGCCCAAAGCCACAAAATAGACCCCTTTCTGAGTCTCACTTCCTTCAGGTTTCTAAATTATTAGTGATATGTACTTATCTGATGTCAAAAATAGCTCCAACAAACTACTTTACAACAAAATAATGCAGGAAAATAATTCCCCACAGTTATAGTAAAGTCAAACAGAACGGAAGACAGCTTTGCATCTGAGCCTGTGTCTTCTGAATGCCAAACTTTCCTTAATCTTTCTTACCTTTCCACTCCCCTGCTCTCTCTCCCATTGAGGAAGGTAAACAGCTTTGGTAGGTCATGAGGGAAGAAACTCTCATCCTTCCAGCACTCTTAGGATATTTCCCTTGGACTCTGTGCAAGAATTAATCAGAGAATGAAAGACACCTTCATATTTACTTGTTGCATAGCCAAACAACGGCCTGAGTATGTGGTACCTGAGCTAGTTAATTCAGAAATAGCTTGAGTATCCGTAACAGCAAGCTGCACTTTATAAAGATACCCTAATTGTTAAGGACAAATCACATCTCTGTGGGGAGTTCAGGATTTTAGTTATATGAAGAAACTCTAGAAATAAATGGCAAGTAGGGAAGCCCAAGGTAGGGAAGAACCTAGTGCCTTCCAGCCACCAATGAGCGCTGGTCCTTGGAACCAGATTACAGAGAAACCAGAGCAGAAGCCCCCAGATACCCATACTGCAGGGTATGAGGCCTCAGCACCCACCATTTGGCTGTTTAGATCTGCTCCTGCTGCACCTCATTATTTGTTAATGTGTTAGGTATTAGCCCAGTATCACACCCTGGAGCTTCCAAGTATTACGTTGCCAGTGGAAATGTATAAAAAACCCCCCATGAACTGGCTGAAGGGAATGCAAAACCTGGAGGGTGTTTTGGTTTTTTTTTTTTTTTTTCCAATTTGCTTGATTTATTCCTAGCTGCTCTTTTTCTGAGTTATGACATGGATTATTTTGTCCAGATGCAGGTTCTTCTGTTACTTTCTATGATCAAGCAGTCCATTGAATCCTTTTGTTATGGTGACAGGTTGTGCTGTGAAGCTCCTTGAGGGTAATATCACAATAATCATGCCAAATGATCTCCCTCTAATGCTGTGCTTGCTCATATCCTAAATACCCACACACAGTGGCCTATTCCTGCTGGCTGTAATAATAGGAAACTCCCTTGCTGTGAAATATCGTACTTGTTTTTTTCACACTATCACCTTTACTTCCTTTTCCACACACCCAACATAAAATACTGTGTTTATTTTTTTTTAAGTATGTGTCACTAGAGTTCTTCCTTTTTTTTTTTTTAATTTTTTTTCCCCCAAACACTAATCTTTGCAGCAATAAAATTTTCAGGATCTTGTGGGTCTTATCTTCAGTGTAATTTGTTTGCCATGTAACCTAAATAGTGTTCCTGATATGCTTTCAGGAATCTGAGCATGCATTTCTATGTTCACTTTAGGGGAGCCAGGATCATAGCTCCAAGGTTTTAAGATAATTTAGATTTAGGTTTTATGTGGCTGATTTTTCTTTCAGCTGAGGTACTCCTAATTTCACAGGGCAGAGAATCAGGTCTTGAAGCTAGGGACTGCTTTCAAATACTGTGGCTTCAGGTTGCATAAACTATAAAAGACATATAGTAAATCATGCACCGAAATGCTGAAGTTTTAGGATAGAACTGCAATGCAGTGTAATAATGTCCATGTGTTTTTTATTTTACCTCTACTTTTTGTTGGTGATAAAACAATTGTTGCATTTTCAGTTAATAGGATCTAAAAAATCTCTTTCTTGACCAAAATGTGTACTGCTCTTCTAAATTGCATAGACAGGACCGATGAGCCTGTCTCCCTTCTCTAAGTGGTTTGCATGGTAGTGGGCTCAGCCTTCATTTATGTAGATGCCAATTTACATCACTGACAATGTAAAGGGTCTTAGATAATTTCAGCAAACATACAAACATTAGAGTACTCAAATTCTGGTCTGTGCAGGTGTAGTGACTCATATATATATAAATTAGCTGTAGTAATAAACTTTGTTGATGTCATCACCGTGGGCTGTTAAAATAAAACCTTACACATCATCTGCTAAAGAACTTGCCTTGTTTTGTTCCTAAAAGAAAGGAATGTTAAAAAAATATCTGCACCTAATTTTCACTGGTCTTTTTCTCACAGCTGTTTAGACTCCTTGATATCACTGTCTCTGTAAATTAGTTTTTTTCTTAATCTAGCACATGAAGTTCCTAGTGCTGATAAGAAAGCACCGGGACTGCAGCAGCTATTTCACAGTCAGGCGATTGTTTATCACTGTCAAGATGTTTGGCAGAAATGGCATCTTGTATTGAAAAGAGTATGTAGTCTGCACTACTTGATAAAGCATCTGCAGCACAGGGATATCTTTCAGAAACTCCTACATTTCTTGGTAATATGGAATAGTCTTTAGGACAAGTGCTTGCACCTTGTGAATATACCAGTTTGCATTTGTAAGGCTGCCAGTGGTTGCTTTGGGCACCTTCTGGCTCCTTTGCTGACACCTCTGTCGGAGCTTGAAGCTGTGTCTTCTCACACCTCCTCTTCCCAGCATCCTGTACCTGTCATGTGAACGGAGGCTAATCCAGGACCCTTCCCCACCCTCCTTGCTCAGAACAGGGATCAGCTGGCTTCCGCGGTACTACCACCCTTTGGTCATTTCCAGTGCTTTCCCCTGTGCATCACCAGTTTTCATAAGCCAGTTTCCCCATCTGTTTTCTCTGAACCCTGTAAATCATCAAACAAAACAGATCTTTTTAAGTCTGACTTGAAGTTTGGTCTTGTTTAATGAGTTATCTCAGGTATCTTCCTATCCTCAACACACTCAGCATGTATATATGTTGTGGCAGAAATACCTTCCTCAGTAACTTCCAGGAATTAGATGTCACACTTGAAGTTGTTCAGCACTCAGCACCTGTGTCTGTATCCTGTGTGTCAAAAGATTCAATGGGGAGCTATCAGCAGCCTATTACTGTCAGTGATAATCTACTGTTCAACAACAAAAGGTTTGTTATGGTGAAAGCATCATCTAGGAATTTGTATTTATCGGGTGACTGATACTTAGCCAAAACAGTCACGTCTGTTGTTGTTCATTGGGATGCTAGGTGTCTCTGTAAAGCAACATAATTTAGGATGAAATATAGTAACCTAGTGAAACTCCACCAGTATTTGTTTTTCAAAAAATTCTTGCACATGAGGATTAGAAGCAACATGTGTTAAAATATGTAAGGTTCTGAAAGTACATTGTCAATCTACTGATAAAGCCAAAGACTCAAATGTGCTCTTCTGTACTGACAGTAAACATGGAAACTGAAATAATTTAGAGCTTGGAAGTCTTATATATGGCACTGTCATAATAAAAGCAAGAGTCTTCTGGTGTGAGTGAAAATCATCTATGGAAACAAAGCTAGTACCAGCCTTTTCTGGCAAAGCAATAAATATAGAATCACAGAGTGGTTAAGATCAGGGGAATCTGGAGTCCATCTGGTCCCACACCTCCGCTCAACCAGGGCCACGCAGAGCTGCTTGCATAGGACCATGTCCATGTGGCTTTTGAATATCTCCAAGGAAGGAGAGTTCACAACTTCCTTGGCAACCTGTGCCACTGCTTGTTCACCCTCACAGTGAAAAAGTGTTTCCTGATGTTCAGAGGGAACCTCCTGTGTTTCTGTTTGTGCCCATCATATCTGGTCCCATCACTGGGCACCACTGAAAAGAGCCTGGCTCTTTTCTTCACACCCTCCCTTCAGTTTAGTACCACGTCTTCATAAGATAGATACCCACTGAGCCTTCTCTTCTCCAGTCTGAACAGTCCCAGCTCTCTCAGCCTCTTCTCATAGGAGAGATGCTCCAGTTCCTTAATTATCTTTGTGGTCCTTTGTTTGACTTTTTCCCACATCTTCTAGGGCTGAGCCAGAAACCTGACACAGCACTCCAAATGTGGCCTCCCTAGTGCTAAAAAGAGGGGAAAGATCACCTCTCTTGACTTGGTGGCCATACTTTGCCTAATGCATCCCAAGGTACCATCAGCCTTCTTTGCCATAAGGGCATGTTGCTGCCTCACATCCAACTTGGTGTCCATCAGGACCCCCAGATCTTTTTCTGCCAAGCTGCCCTCCAGCTGATTGTCCTCCAGTAGATACTGGTGCGCAGAGTTGTTCCTTCCTAGGTGCAGGTCTTGTCACTTCCCCTTGTTGAGCTTCACGAGATTCCTGTCAGCTCTTTCCTCTAGCCTGTAGAAGTCCCTCTGGATGGCAGCCCGACCCTCTGTTGTATGAGCCACTTCTTGAGTTTGGTGTCATCAGCAGTCTTGCTGTGGGTGCACCCTGCCCCGTCATCCAGAATATTAATGAATGGTGTTAAAGAAGACCCGGTATCAACCTCTGGGGTACACTGCTAATTAGTGGCCTCTAGCTGTATTTTGTTCCACTGATTAGCACCCTCTTGGAGCAGGATCTCTCACTGTTATAAAGGTGTCCCTGTAAGGTCAGGGATATGGTGGAAAAGGAGACCTGAGCAACTGTGTTGTTTCATAATATTCCCTCCAAACATAAGAAACTGATTTGTAAATTAATCTTTTTTTCTCTAAACATGTTGCTCCCCATTTTTAGATGAAAGTATCCCAACCAATTTCTACGTGATTCTTCATGGGACCTAAAATGCATTTGGGACTGCAGATAGGCTGCAGAGCATTGTATGCTGATGCAGGTCAACAGTATTGCCAGATTCTAGCACATGGTGGAGACTGTCACAAGAAGAGTATCATGTGAGAAAAAAATCTTTTAAACACAAAAAAAAAAACCCCACAATTCTGGGGAAACACTTCCAAATGCTTGCCTGAAACAGGAGAAAATTTCTCTTTTTAAAGTAATTTTTGGCAGTGTGGAGATGATACCAAACTAAACCTCAGTCCTACCAGATGAGCCATATTGCTGCAAAACCTTTGCTTGTCATTGATGGGCAAGTATTGTATTCTAGCTGCAGTGTGATTCCAATTTTTCCCCTTATGCAAATGTACAAATGCCTTTTGTGCTTTTTGAAGGTTTTTGTGTAGCCTGCCAAGGAATATTCTTTGGGCAAAGCTGTTAAATTTAACAGTAACACAAAGACCAGGAAAATTGCAACAATTGCATTAAAACAAAAATAATTGTTTTATAAAGAAATATATTTTTTTATTATGTATAATATGAATCTTTATTCAGCAAATCAGTCTATAATATTTATGGTTCCACCTAGTGCATCAAAGCCTCCCTTTCTTTCCCCTTCCCAGGTAATTGCAGGAACACCCTCTATGAAACAGGCCAAATGCACATCCCTATAGTCAGTGAAGCTTCCTGAGGGTAAGACCTATTTCATCCTAATGACTTCAGCAAGTGTGTTTCTGCTGAAGAACTGGAAAATGTTCTTTTCTCTCAACTAGCAGAACAGAATAATTCTTTCTGATGTCTATAATTCCAGCCACTCTCGTCACCAATCCCCTTAGAAAAGGAATCCTGCATCTGTGATGGTGGATTAAATTCTTTTGTGCCATGACTTTGAGGAGGACTAGTGCTCCCGAATCATCTCAGTGCAGTTACAAATGCCATACTGCTCACTCAAACCTGCTGGAGGGGACCTGTGTTCCCAAACAGCTATTCTGTGTTAGTGAGTGAAACGCAGTGAATCACAGCAGCTGCTATGGATTGATTATGGATTATTGACAGAATCATTATCGGATATTTGGAAGGTCTTATTCCCTCTTGCTCCCCCCCGAATATGTGAAGAATTTAGGGATTATTTTTGTTTATTTACAGCAGAGTATGTTTCAGCACTGGTCTGACAAAGTGTATCTGGCATCCCTGTGTATGTGGGCTTCTGCCCCTGGCTTCCTTGTGGAACAATTCATACCAGCTTATTGATCTGTCTCGATTTTTCTGCTCTGTGTGGATTATTTATATAATGCTATGGTGCTTGGCATGTATAGCAGCTTTCCTTCTCTTGTTAAATTGAGGTTAACAGTACTACCATTTGTGCTGTAAATTATAGTCCCTTCTGTAGCATTTTCATGTGCCCAGAACAGATGGGAACTTGCTTTCAAAACTCTTACAAATTGTTTGTTTACATTATATTTCCATCCCTTCATCTCAGTAATAGTAGTATTTCCAGAATTTCATTTTTGTGCTGCAGACTGTTTCCACCCCTCCTCTCTGTTTCTGAGAAACATTCATGCTGAGATGGATAGTCTGAAGGTCTGCACTAAAAAGATGGGATACTGTACCATTTTGAAAGAGTATTAAGGAATCTCCAAAATGTTGTCCAGTGTCTAGGAACTTGCAATTGTATAACATGCATAGATACATTCCCTTGGTATGACCCACTGCTGTAGGACTAAGATCATTCTTACCTCTGCTTGCTGTTGTTTCATTGCTTTTTTTCCCTAATGTGTTAGGAGTGTGGTTTAATGCATCCTTCTGTTCTGCACTCACTCATTCCCATGACCCAAGTACGAATAGTTAGAAATAGGGAAGTAGAAAATTCTCAGTCAGTGAAGGATCTCAGGAAGTGCAATGACTTTTCAAAAGTGCCTTCTGGTCTAAACATTATGAAATTGTTTGCATTCACTGTTTTTGACTTCCTGATTGTGTTGATGGGTGGTTATTTGGAGGACCAAGGGCTGATGTCCTCTATCATGTTTTGTTTTCCCACGTGGAAAATCCCTACTCTCTTTGTTCATATGTTTGCTTTCCTATTCTTATACCCTGTTCAAATCCTTACCATATGGAGGTAGAGGAAAAGCTTACATCTCACTTGCCATTCACAGCATAGAAGTCAGAAAGGTCATTAGATAAGACGAAGAGAGTGCTTTCAAAAGCAGTCCATAACCAACAACTTTCCCTAATCTAAAATATATTTGGAACAATTCTGAAGGGTGAAAAGTGAGAGAAAAGTGTCTCATAATTTTTCAACCTCTCTGGCCATTGGAGTACCAAAGGCTGGGAAAGTCAACAATACATAGCTGGCTCTCTGAAGAGAATTCAACAATCACTTAATTGTTTTGTCTCCTGGAAACAAAGTCAGGGAAACCAAGTTCCTTTCTAAAGAGTTCCAGCTCTCTTCGTAAATATGTATTTCATCCAAATAAACCAAGCTACCCTGAATTGCCTGCTGGTATATGATGTACTGATAGAATGATAGATAGATAATGATAGAATTGCAAGCAGAGGAAAAACACACGATAGTGTGAATGATAAAAAGTGAACCTACTAGGTCTGCAGTAGATATTATCCTGCATAGTGATATGTCTGTCTCTCTGTTGAGCTCTTCCAGCCTCCAAACAGTTCATTTGTCAGTGTCCACAATGCCAGGCTGGTCAGTACTCTCCGTGAGCAACACGTCTTCCAGCAGGGATGTGTCTCTTGGAGAGGGGGTGGCAGTAGATGGGAGCACAGAACTGAAATGGCAAGCAAAAATTATTATTTTGAACACATGAATGAAAAAATTAGGTCACTGGAAATGTTAATTGATGTGACTGAATTAAGACAGCTCTAAACTAGAACCAAACACAAGCACTGAAACATTGTGTGGACGCTTTGCAAGTGGTAATACAGAATCCTCGTCTAGAAGACTTGTTCTTCACGTAATTATGTATGCAAACATTCACAGATCCTTGTTAAACTCTTATCAGTATCTCAATCATTATTCCATAAAAGAAAAGTCTTCAAGGTAAAGATAGTCCTGGTGAATACATGTAATTCATATGAAAATAAAAAAATGAAAGTGAAATCACATGATTCAGATCCTACATACATTTTTGATATGGACTTTGTGGCAAAGCTGCATAACTTTGCCTCAAGGTTTCTGTGGCATCTCAGAAACTCCCGGTCTGCAAATTGAATTTTCTTTGCTATTTGAATCTGTATTAAATTATAAACTCCATTTTGTATTCTAAGCATTAATTGAGTATATTACAGCTTCACCTTTACTGAAGTAGGCTGGGAATGCCAGGATAAGTTTTTGTGCCTTGCAGAAAGCCATCAGTGGCAGTTTGTTAAGCCTTGAAGATTAATTATTCAGACAAGAGTAGACAAAACACAAGCTAATGCTGCAGGGAAAACAGTTTTTGAAGTTCATGTTTTAGGTAGGTTGAGGGCCAAGAATTACCATGAAAGAAAGCTGTGAGGGATGCTATCTGACCTTAGGACAGAAAATGTAGGAATGAAAAGTCCTTTTAGAGAAGATATTAGATCCTGATGAATAACTAATTGCTCAGGAAGACAACGAAGAGATAGAGTTTCACTTTTTGCTGAACAGAGTTTCCCCACTTTTATTCATTTACCATTGTTCATTAATTTATGCCTGTGAATATTGTTCTTTTCTCTAATGAGCAGGAAAAAGTGTACTCGAATTTCATGAGAAGGACAGGGCTGTGGTTCCTTACTAAGCAGGCCAGTTGCCTTGCAAGGCACTGGCTGGAACAGCTCCTGTTCTTTAGGAGCCTTCAAACCTGCCTTGCTCTCCTTCTGTGAGCTCCTGAAGACAGGGAGCTGCCTTCTCATGCTGTGCAAGCCATACTCCTCTCCCTCTTTCCCCAAGGCTTGTTCACTTGCAGCTTGTAGAAACACGATTCTTCTGTGTTTCTATGACAATAAATATTGTCTTTAAAATAAAATGAGCAAAACAAGTTGAGACAAGCTTTTGTCAGTTGCCAAAGAAGATTTTTCCCCACAGTCACAGGCACACTTTCTTGTCAGCCCAGACACCACTGTGGGCGTCTTTGCTGTATGCTTTGAGTTACGCAGTACAAAACACTGCTAAATGCTTAGTTATTTTCTACCTGGAAAGAACATAACATGAAAAGACAGACTTTACATGCTGGCAGTGTGCGTTATGTATTTCACAGAAACTCAAACACTGTATGTATTGTCGAGTAGCTTGGTCTAGTGGAAGGTGTCCCTGCCCATGGCAGGGAGTGGGAACTAGATGGTCTTCAAGTTCCCTTCCAACCCAACCCATTTTGTGATTCTATAACTCTCTGTTACCTGAGTAAATTGGGGAGCAGACCACTTTTTTAAACTTCTTTTAAAATCTTTGCATTATAAGAAAGACATCATTGTCTTCCAGTAAACAGAAGGGAGGTGTGTAGGAATGTATTCATAAAGCAGGTTCTCTCATTTTCAGGTTCTCAACCATATGTTAATGGAGAAGATATTTTCTGTCATAGACTCATGTTGTCCATATGCCAACCACAGAAATGGGTGATGAGGTTAACTAAGACCTAGAACATAAATAAATACATTTGCCTCTTTTATCTAAAGCATTTATTAAAAGCTCATCTAAAAGTGTTATCTAAGGCATATCTATCTCATTTATCTAAAGCAAGATAAGTAGGGATTATTTTGTTTTTTCCATTTGAGAAATATTAACAGTAGTCTTCAGGACCTGGTAGGTTTTATTCTCCTGCTATCTTTTCTCCACACTGCACATACATTGATGTCTCCTTTTTCTTTCCTCTACATTTTTTTCCCAGCCACCTGACCTTATTGTCTCCATTAAGAAAGCTGTGGCCTGGTTTCTTTTTTTTTCCCTACTCTTTCTTATCTTCCCTCTCCTGCTTCCCTTTCTGAGAATGTATTCTTGAAAGATTATTGCCAGGGAGTATGACCTAGAATAATACTTAATTTATCAGTTACTGTGCTACAGGCATGATTAAATCCAGTAAAATACAAACGCAATGTTCCAAAATGTTTGTAATTCTTGAGCTTTCTATGAAAAAATTAAATTGGATTAATTAATTCAGAAACTAATGAGTAAAATTCTATTCCCATGCCAATCTGAGTGTGGGCAAAAGCAGTGTGAACATCTCTATATCCCTCATCTCTTAACAATACTTTTTCTGGGATGATACTTTCATAGCCTGTGTAACTTAGTGATGTAATGGGGTTGACAGTGCAATTGTCAGTGTGCAGCAAGAGCCAGTGGGTCCTCAAAGTATACAACTGATCTCTTCCTCTGTTATCATTGGGTTGTCATTTGCTTTTTGTCCTTTGATTGTCTCTGCAAAGACACCACTTTTGAGGCTGTCAGTGTTCAGTAGGAAATGGATTTTCACCTGCAGTAAATTTAAAATGCTGGGGCAGGTGCATACAGTTGCCAGTGCATACCAGTAGCTCTCCTCATAACTTAAGCAAGTTTTACTGATTTAACTTGGTCAGAATACCTTGCTTTTACCTCAAATTAGTTCTACCCTTCAGATGATCCAAATATTTGAAAAAAAAAAAAAAGAGCTAGTTTGGTGTGCTTTAAAGCAGTTGATTCATTAATTCTATTGTACAGTCATGATATACAGTCTTTCTTTCTGGGTCATAACTTTGTCATAGGTAAGACTGATTTATTGGCAGACCACAGGATTACTACTGTGCTCTGCTTTATAGAAAATGTCATAAATAATACACCCTGAAATGCCTCTCACAGATACAGAAGACTATAAATTACAGAAAGTCTTTCTGTAAAGACATTTTACAGTGAGCTAATTAAGGCATTCAGGCATAAAGCCGATAACACAAAGAAAAAAATTAAAAGATATAGCGCAAGGAGAAAATCTATGCTTTTGATTGAGACTTGAAAAGAGAGAATGAATTGATGAAGCAGAGAGAAAGAGGCAATCTGTTTCAGATGGCAGGTTACAGATGAGAAGGTGTTTACTGCAAGCGCAGTAAGTGTGAAGGAACAGAAAGAAGCCTGGCTCTAAACTGCAAAAGAAACAGAAGAGGGGAGAGAAATGTGTTGAATGAGAGAAAAATCCATGGGTTTGGAAAGCAAGAACAAGAGAAGGTGTCTGGCTGAATCATGTACTGCATTGAGAGCTGAGCTGAGCCAGACCTGAAGAATCAAAGTAGTAGTGAAGGCAAGAAAAGAAAATGGGGATAAGACTGTAAAGGGGCTATTGCAGAAGAGCTGTCATTCAAAGGTGTGCTTGAGGGGCAACCATACACACGCTCGTTCACTGGAAATTGAATCCTGTTGTGCTGTGCTATTGCTTATCAACAGCAAAAGGCTGCACAGTCTGTCCTCTCAAATATGTTTTTAACCACAAAAGAAACAGAGCAGAATATTTTCTTATTGCTGAGAAATGTCCTGGTGGGAGAAGTTGACCAGCATGTTTATTTATTCACAACTTATTCACTGTATCTAAAGTGAAATTTTCTGTCAGTAATAACCAGGCTGTAGGTAGCTTGCAGCCATGCTGCAGGCAGAGCCCTGCTCTCCCACTGTGCTCTGTCCTTCCTTGCATTTCATGCTGCACTCGTAGCATGCAGTGGAATACTCCTTTTGCACTGATTGCAGTGAAATGCCTGAATGAACATCTGGATGGGTAAGGTGATACATTTTTTGTCTCTTAGAATGTCACCCAGGAAATGACTAGAGTTCAGAGGCAGGATACCTGGAAGAACAAGGTGGTAGATTGCAAGATTCAGGCTCGTTCACTAAGGAAGTGAAAGCTCTCTCCAGCAGGTTAGCATGGTAGTTATACACTGCACCAAGTCATGCCATGATCATAAAATTGTAGAATGGTTTGGGTTGGAAGAAACCTTAGAGATCATTTAGTTCTAAAATAATTAAATTATATAAATTATATATATATAATATATATTCATATAAATAAATAAATAAATAAATAAATAATTAAGTTCTAAAACTCCTGTTATGAGCAGAGACACCTTCCACTAGACCATTTTGCTCAATGCCCCATCAAGCCTGGCCTTGAATACTTCCAGGGATGGGGTATCCACAGTTTCTCTAGGCAACCTGTCCCAGTGCCCCATCATTCTTGCAGTAAATAATTTCTTCCTTATATCTAATATAAACCTACTCTCAGTTTGAAGCCATTCCTTCTCGTATGTCCTGTCACCACATGCTCTTGTAAATCTCACAATCTTTCTTGTAGGCTCCCTTCAGGTACTGGAAGGCTGCGATGAAGTCAACCCAAAGCCTTCTCTTCTCCAGGCTGATCAACCCCAGCTCTCTCCACCTTTCCTCATAGGAGAGGTGCTCCATCCCTCTAAACAATTTAGTGTTCCTTCTCTGGACTCACTCCAAGAGGTCAACGTCCTTCCAGCGCTGGAGATCACAGAGCTGGATGCAGCACTCCAGGTGGGTCTCGTGAGAGGGGAGTAGAGGGGCAGATTCACCTCCCTCAACCTGCCGCTCACCCTGCTTTTGATGCAGCCCAGGATACAATTGGCCTTCTGCTCTGGAAATTCACCTGCTAACTCATGTCCAGCGTCTCATCCACCAGCATCCCCAAATTCAACAAGGCAGAGATTCACTGTATCTTTAGGCATGGTATACTTGCAAAGGTTGACTTCTGCAGAGCAGTAAAGGAATTAATGTTGTCTAAAAATGTTCTGTTTGTACCTATCTTTGTATTTACGAAACTTTAGCACAGAAGGTTATGATTCTTTTCAAAAAGAATTACTTGATCTGTGATAAAAATAAAAAAAAAAAAAAAAAAGAAAAGAAAGCAAACAGAAAACTCTTGCTAGCATAGCCACATGGACTGGAACAGATTCCTGTAGAAGTGTGTTATTTCTGGATGTCAGTACTGCGTCTTTGAATAAAATGTTGAAATATAGTATGTGTATGCTACTTGTGCACATTTCCAGAAAGATACAGCTGGTTAAAACCAAATGAGCTCAAATAATAAGTAGTTAAAATTTTAATGGAGTAAGGGAGGTCAAGCAGAACCAGTAAGCCAGTCAGTCAATTACCAATAAACAAAAGTAGACATGTGAGAAGAAGTCATTTATGCCATGTTCTCTCTGGAAGTCAAAACCTCTTAATTCATAATGGAATGAGGCTCTAACATGACTACAACTCCTAGTTTGATCCAATTTTGTCTTTTTTGTCACTAAAAATCTCATTCACAGCACTTTTTTCAACTTTTTTTTCCCAATAATTATTGAAATTTTATGTTTAAAAGACAATTATTACTGAATTTCTGAAGTTTTTTTCCTAAATTGCGGTTAACACATAAAAAAGCAAAGGGTTATTGTAACATGGATTAATTAGAATATTTTTCAGCAGTGGTCTTCCTGATTCCAATAAAAGGAGATTCACCTGCAAAAGTCAGAAGAATAAAAATGTACCATCAGCACCTGTGGTTTCTGCGAACTGCAGGTTTCCCCTACACAAGGGCCTCGTGGTAAGAAGGAAGGTAGAAAAACAACTTCTATCTGCAAACTTAACTCTCAGAAGCAAAAAATGAGTAAATCAAATTTGTTTCATAGTTCCTGCTATTGCCAGCAGTCTGTGTTTGCCTATAAACTAGTAGATGGAGCAAAAATAGTTCTTATATCACATTGCTCAATGGTAAAAGCACCCCATTGTTCAGGTTCCCATAATAAATATTTTTATTTATATTTTATGGGTCCCTTTATCTGCAAAACCTGGTTAGGTATGCAGTCAGCCTTTTTTATTTGTTTCATTTTCTTAGGAAAATTGGTTTGTAGATTGGCAGATGAGTAGTTATGGCCTCTATCAGCCTGACACCTTGTTAAGCTAGTGGCTAAAAAACAGATCCGTAAAGTTATCAGCCTGCACATTTTGAGCTTTTCAGTAAAACTGGCTAGCAGATTCATTTAACTTTACTGAAACAGAGAGAGTTTTCCTCTTCAGATGAATCTACCATTTTATGAGAACTTTTCTGTATATCAAACTTCTGATCTGTTTGGTCAATGGAAACCTTTGCACTGACATTGTGCATGAGTTTTGGGTAAGGCAGTTGTCAATCAGCATTTATATGTATAGACAACTTCAAAGAGATGTGTGATGGAGAACACAGATGTGGAAAACAAAAATTATCAGAGTTGGCTTGGAGGCTAGAAACTGTTTGTTGTTTAGCAGTGAACATGCTGTGGGATTTCAACACTTAAGAGCTCTATCAGAGGCACAAAATGTAACTGCTCACTGGTTATTTGCTGCACTTGAAACAGCAAACAAACATTACAATGGAAAAACCTTCTCTGTAAATAGGTAGTAGGGACTGGCTCACTTAGGCTGCTTCTGTGCAACAGAAGGAAAGAAAAGAAAAGCTAAGTTTGCATTTAAATAACTATCTGAAGATTTGATTTAAATGGAGAAAGTTTCCTGCTAAGCAGCTCAGATTAGTTTTCTTTTCATCCTTGTTTGCATGACTGATAAAATTGGAGTCAAACAAAAGCTGAAGACACAAGAAAGAAACCTGAAGTATCATAGTTCTGACTGGTGGGGTCAATTACAGTGTCTTGATTTGAAGTACTGAGAAAGTTCCATGAAAAAGTCATGTGGGCCTGAGAAGGCAGATGTGATAATGAGCCCATCGTGTCTGTGTGCTGCAGTAGTTGCTTCCCTCTACGGGATCAGGCATACCAGTCTCCTTGAGATGCACCAGCGTTTTCAGGAAACCTCTCTAACTTGTGCTGTCAGATGGAAATGACACATATTTGGACAAGAGAACTTATTAATAGTGCCAGTGGCACTGAACACCCTGTGGGAGACTGACAGCGCTGCAGGAGATAAAAAGACCTCTGAAAGCACAGTCCAGTCCTGACTGTTCGTGCACACAGCTTTGCACGATACATGCCTCTGGGATGAGAAAAGACAGAGCCATGGGAATTGTACTGTCCTCAGGGACCCTAGGAATTAAGTTGAAGTCATCAAGAATTAGGTGGGAAGCAAAATCTGCAGCAGCACTTCTTCATCTAATCTTTAAATTAGGTTTACGTGGTGTACACTTAACTTTGTGGCATCTGTTTACAGAAACAGTGATTCAGTTTGCTGACTCTACTTCCTCTCTCGGACAGGCTAAGTGCTCTCATAGCACTAGCCTGGTACAGTGACTGGTGTATCTTCTCCGTTCCCTCCTGCAAGGAGAAAAATTTTTATGTGTGCTCTCCATGTACCTATTTGGGTGGCTGACTGCAAAGGAAAAGAACATCAAATATTTGCATGTTTAAAACCTGTAATTCTTCACTTCTTTTGTTTTCTGTCTCTCTGGGGTGAGTCTTTTTATGTAATCCTGGCAGGGGTAGTTCAGCTTCTCCCTTCTTTGCCTGGGGAGGTGCCATGTCTGGCCCATGCTGGACTGCTGCTGACCATTCAGGTAGCATAGAGTGTCTCTGTGTTATGATGGACCATCTTGTCAATATGCAGGCCTTTGGGCTTCTTCTGTCATGTGTAGTATTACCTTTTTTCACTTCAGTTGTATACGAATTAGGGGGTGGTTCTCAGAAAAAGGGGGGGATGTAGAAGATACAGCAATAGGTAAAGCACTGTGCTCAGTGCTCCTTAATGAGACACAACTAGCAAAGTCATAACGGCAATGGAAACAGCAGTGACAATATCCTCGGTCAGTGCTTTGTGAGCATATATGTTTCAAATTCGTGCAAGGAATCCTATTAGAGTTTTAAAATCATTTGCTTTGCCTCAGCAAGTTTTTGTGCTCATTTAAACCCCTGGTTTATCATTATGAAGTGTATTAACATTCCCACATTTAATGCTTATTTCTGTCCTGAGAGAAATAAACAAATAATACTTTGCAAATGGGTTTCTTGGGAAAGGAGGCTAAGTGGCAGCAGGGTACTTTTTCCTCTTAGAGCTGATTGCTTAAGAAAGCTGCCCTAGAGTTCAAAAGGTGAAAAAACAGACTTGGTGAACATGTGCATTTTCCTTTTTTTGCTCAGAATGGATTCACAGAGCAGTCTTTTGACAGGCATGAGGCAGTGCCAGTTACTCAAGTCTTGCACAAAAGAGGAGAAAGCAGTAAGTATTTGCACAGTAATTCTGTGAGACTGCTAGCTTCAAGTGTAGGCTGCTCCCTGCTGCTGCTACTATATATACACCCCATGAAAGACCTGTTTGAAGTGTAATGAAACCGTAGTGGGAAAAGATGTATTCCTTTTTCCCAAGCACTTGGAAACACATAAGCATCTTTTTGAAACAATAAAGTCTCCTGTGACTAAAGATGGGCATGCAACTGCCCACAGCAAAGGTTCATGCAAGGCCATTTAGAAATGTGTGTTACGGGAGTAATGAATGGAGTTCAGAGGGTGTTCTTTGAATGGAAACGTATGTGGAAGTAATGGAAGAAGAAAGAGGGGGAGTCTTGGGAGTGTGATCCTGAACAAGCACACTGTGCTATGGGGCCTTGGAATGGGGAACAGACATGTCTCTTGCTGTGCAACAGTGTTTTCAGGAAACAGAACTTTGTAAATCAGCAGAAACGCACCAGGAATATTTTGTTCCAGCTCTGATTTATTTTCCTGAATTAACTTACTTCTAGTATGGAAATGCTTTTCATTTTCAAAGAACAGTGAGATTCAGAAGTTATTTCATGTTTTCCTCCTGTGCACTTACTGCTACTGGGTACAGTTACTATTCAGACTTCATTTCTCCTAATCACCTATTGTCAATTGCAATTCTTTTTGGACAGGCAAATATTGATTTTTGTAATGTGGGAAAAGTCACTTGAGGGCTCAGATGAAGACCATCACATTTTATGTGATCTAATCCGCTTTTTCAGTGGAAAAGGCTAGTATATTAATTTGACAGCGTTTTAATACTGAAATTAACTGAATATGCAAATGTTTGAGGAAAAATGCTCAATCAAACCAGTTCTTAATATCTTGGTGCCTATCTCTTGGGACTTAAATAGAAGTAGCTTGGCTTTTCAAATACCTCAATACTTGCATCATCCCTGGGCTTAATAACCATCTCTTCTGTGACACTATCACAGTACGACTGATTTTTAAATCTGTCATGATAACATCCATGAAATTTGCTTGTTATAGAAATGTGTTGTGGCAGCAGGTGAAGGAAAGGTTATAAAAAAAATTATTGTAAGTAGGGATTTGAATCACTGTCAGGGTTTATACTAAAATTGCCTTGCAGGAGGTACAGCAATTCTGCACAAAGACTGTGCAATTTATAAATGGAAACTTTTACACTACAACACTTTCTCCATGCATGATTAGACTTCTTTTTAAAAAAAAAAAGAAGGCAGAATGGTGCAATGCTAACACTTATGAGTGATGCATGACTGATGATCCCCTAAGGCAGTGAGAGAGAAAATTACCTCCTTCCCTCATTTAAGGACTTTATTAGAAGACTCAATGAGTTCAAAGCTCAGGAAATTATGCTAAGAGGACTGAATCAGGCTTTAAAAAAATCTTGATAAATTATTTTCTCAGCAGTTCCAGGGCAAGATTTCTTTTAATGCACTGTAAAAGAAGAATACTTTGATACACTATTAGCTGGTACTCTTAAAAAGTATCTGTCACCAGATTTGTGATCTACTTGTGCAGGTACTGTTCTCTCCATGTACTAAATGCACTGCAATCTGCAACCACTCAAATTCACATTACATTTTAAAAGTAATATTAATTTTTAAAATTAATGTGTCCTAGTACCTTAATGCGAGAAGTAGAGGGGTCCTTCTTTTGGCTGTGTAGGTAACATGATATGCTGGGAAAGAAGAGAAGGTGCTAACACCATTCAAAACACCGGTGTTTTCTCCTGCATGGTTTGAGAGCAAGACCGAGTGAGTGTCAGCTAGCAGTGTACACTTCTGCTGGTAGAGACAGGGAAAAGGGGGAGGGTACTAAGCAGATATAAGGATATATTTTTTTTTTTCATTTTTTTCATTTTTGCCCTGCTCCTCCTGTAATTAACTGTCTCATGGCATTGCTGTAGTGTCAGGAATCACTGCCAGTGATGCACTGCAGATGATCAGAGGGGTATGGAATTGGGTCTGTCCTGACAGAATCCTATTGGGGCGTGCAGGGCAGCAGCTTTTCCTCTCTGTGTCTATCTGATCTGTGACTGATGATTTTAACAGAAGTTGTCTGAGCAATTCAAAATTTGGAAGAGGCAAATGTATTGCACTCCTACACAGTTTCCAGGGAGCAGAGAAGAGGCCACTTGAGCAGCCTTGTAAAAGGAGGGCCCACTGTAACAGGAACTCTACCCTTATGAGGCTCAGGGGAGTCTATATGAGAGGGTCTATATGTTATAAGCGCTCCAAATGGGAAGAGCATCAGCTGGAACTGACACCATGTGAGGTGTCAGCAAATTCAGCCACGAGAGACATACTTAGGAGTCAGGTTTCACAGCTCTTGTTACTTCAGAATATTGTAAAACAAAACTTCCATGTCTGAGCCGGACAAAATGCAAGTTCCTGATTCTAGAGGTGACATGTTTTATCATAGCCTTTAAAATAGAGGGACGTTTCAGTACCCACAAAATACATTTTGTCTCAGGTTCTAACCAAAATGCCCTATGGGAGTGGCCTCCAAGTATGACATCCTTAACTTACATCAGCGTTCATGGATGTTACGCTTAAGAAAACCTGTATGTTAGAAGTGTAGGTACCTTTTCAGTTAAAGTGGATCAGAGTGGACTTGTAACATGTCTATGCCCTATCACCATGTGTTAATGAGAGTGTTTAGGTGTATTTTTGAAGATATGGGAACAATTTTGTGATTTTTGGTATTCAAGTAGGAGAGAAAAATTATTTATGACCTATCTCCAAACAGGAAAGTGAATTGGCAATTTTCCTGTTACAGAAACTTTGTTTTCTGTAATACAGAAATAAACCCCTAAAATCCCACATTATCACCTGCAGTTTAATAAAAATTAACACAAATAATACATTAATATTATTTGTCAGGCTGAGTGAGCTGGGGTTGTTCAGCATGGGGACAAGAAGGCTCCAAGGAGACATCACTGCAGTCTTTCAGTACTTGAAGGGGGCTTCAAGTTGTGGATACCCCATTTCTGGAAGTGTTCAAGGCCAGGTTGGATGGGACCCTGAGCAACCTGGTCTAGTGGAAGGTGCCCCTGGCCATGGCAGGGTTTTGGAACTAGATGATCTTTAAGGTCTCTTTCAGCCATTCTAGGATTCTCTAATTCTCTGATTAATGATAGACCATGTAATTTATTTGTATCTGTGCCAGCTTGGAGGGGCTGCAAACAACACTTGAAAGGCAAGGGAAGTAAAAGAGCATTACTGGTTTCGTTGGCTTTTGAGCAACTTAATACCTGTCCCCTTATTTGGCGTAACATCTTCCTTTTGAGCACTTGAGATTACTTCACCAACTCAGACAAATTATCTGCATTTTAATAGTCACTTAGGAATTACATGGGAATCAATTCTCTGTAGTCTTGATCAAGACTAATGCTTTCCTAATACCATGTCTTCACAACATCATAAAATAATATGAATTTCAATGAGTTTCTTGAATCTACCAGATAGAGTTGAACATTCCCGCTTTCTCTTTACTATATGGAAACAGGTTTTTTTTCTATACACAAAAAGTATCCACTCTTTATCAGACTGACAGTATTAAGACCTATAAAAGCAATAAATCAAAAAAGAATAACAGTAATCCATCTTAAAATTGCTCCCTTAATATGTTGCATCAATTGCTCTCATAAAATATCAGTTGCCTCGTAGCTATCATCACAGAAGAACAGAAACTACTCTTCATTCAAGTGCAGCAGACAGGAAAATGGCATTGGCTATGTCTAGATTAAATGCACAAAGTCTGCTGTTGGGACAATTGGGAGCATGTGTTTGATAAACAATTTAGATTTAATCAGTATCTACGTACCTTCATATAGCTGAACGTATCTGTAAAAGCAATATGCTTCCACATGAACAGACTTACTGGAAGTTTGGAAGTTTGACTTAAAAAGCTTAATATAAACCATTAAAGTGCTGGATTCATCATAATTAAAAACTAATCAGGCCCATCAGTGCTGAAACGTCAGCTTCTCTTGTTTGTGTACAGAGAACATAATTAATTTATTTAAATGTCAGCAACAGATTTCATCAAGGCTCCCTACACTTCATCCTACATGCCTGTGAAGGATGTGAAGTTATTGCTGCCAGCCATCTTAGTTGGTTCAGCACAATACAATTCAGATGTGGCCTTGAACACATCCTTTAAGGTCTTTGAGGCTCGAGTGTCACAGGCTACTCACTCTGCTGGTGGCTTTGCACTTTTATGCCAGTATTGTGTCTTTAGAATATTTACAGCTTTTTTTCTTTCCTTTTTT
>NW_020957331.1:2053-4405 GCF_003031625.1 Empidonax traillii | reverse complement strand
AAAAAAGGCAAGCCCAAACAATCAGTTTACCTAAAAAACATCTTTGCACAAAATGAAGCATCCCATTAACACTTTGGCAGTGGAAGCGTTAGGTATCCACGTTTAGACTTCTGCACATGTATGCTGGTTTCACAGCCTGAGCAAGAAAGTGACCAATATCTGCCTCAGTTCTGCTCCTAGTCAGTAAAACTCCCAAACTCCCCATGTGTTTCTACTGTATTCAGTGTACTTGTGGCACTCTGGCACCCATCCACTCATCACAAAACAGAGATCCATAATTGTCCCTCCTACCTTGTAGTGGTGGACCATTCCTGCAACGTCAGACTCCCTCTTGCTCGCTGCCTCTGGCAGTCCAGGCAGCTCAGTGGCACAGCTCTAACACGGGAAGTGAAAGGTGCTCCACCACTCTTACACAGTGCAGGCATTTACTGTGGAGTAGAAGGAAATGCAATTGAGATCCTGGCATTGAAGGAGAGCTACAGACCAGAGCTGTCATTTCCTGAGCAAGGTCAAGGACTAGCAGCAATTATGTAGACAGTGGATCCCACTATCACTCTGAGACAAGTGAGTTTTGTGAAGTGCTTAACCTAAGAAGAGGTTAAACATGAAGTACTTAAACACAGAGCTCTAAGACAGACATCTGACCTGGAGAGAAGGAGAGTTCACATGCAGCTCAAAAAGTGTATCCTTCTGATGCCTAACACTTTTCTCCTCAGCATGCTGCAGTTGTGTTCCCAACTTTGGTAGCACCTATGGTATTCTTCTGTGCCTCACCTTCAGCCTTAAGACATCCCTCCCATATAAAAGCTACAAAACCCTGTCCCATCTACAAGTGTCTCAATTCATCTCTGTAAACTATTATCCACCTCTTGCAACAGAATAACACAAGAAGGAAGCTGTAAGCGTATCACAGCCCTTTCAACAAATTCATTATTCTTGTCACACCTCTGTGGGTGAAGCTGGGGTGCAGCAGTGTGGAATGTCACGCAGATATGACATGTTTCCTGTCTTGCCTTCCAAACCACTCTTTTTTTATCTTGAACTGCTAAAAACAGGTGCTAAAGCTGCCTCTTGAAGTGATGACTTTGCTATGGTCAAAGAGCAACTATTAGTTCGTGTCAGCATAATGCCAGACACTGCTGAAAGTTAAAACCCAACCCTTCTCTAATGTCAGTTTATTCTGAAGCACATGAACATCTGTAATAGAGAAAGATTTTCCCATGAAACATTTTCCTATGAATCCTGGCATTTTGCTTCTCTACACTTCAATTATTCTCGACTAAGAAATGCAACCTCATGACAGGTTCATCCCTCTGAGAACTTCACAGGCAAAATGATATTTTCCTTTTCTGTCTGCTCAACTATGATCTCAGTTTGAAGCATTGCTTAGCATTCACTGCTAAAAGAAATAATGCCAAAGGCATTAAACATTGCCTCATAGCCCCCTCCTGTTATTTAATTTTTCTCCTGTTTCTTAACCTTGGTTACTTTTTGCTCTGGAAAAAGTATTTGGTGATCAATCTTCGTGGTTTCCTTTTTTGGTGAGTTAAAAAAAAAAGGAACCAAGAAACATTAGCAACTACTGTTAATGTTAGCCCTTAAAATAATTAGAGGCACATGTTAAAGAAGTGATGAGTAATTATGAATCACAGTCACAAACTTTTGGATTCATAGGAATATTTTTACCTACAGCTTCTCTCTGTGTTTATTTGACTCCTATAAAGGCAGCTGTGCTAGTTTAAAGGCAACCTGGCAGGAGAAATTAACCCATCTCAAAAGATATAAATCAGAATTACAACTTAATAAAAATAATACAATTATACAAATGATCAATTGGTTTTAACCCACAAAAAGGCCAGATGTATAACCTGGCACTCTGGGGCACGAACAGAACAGTGTTTGCTGGCCCCCCGTGCTGAGCCCCCCAAGTTCAAAAATAAAAGGAGGGGAAGAACCTGTTGGTGTGAGTGATGGTCGCAGTCTGGTCGAGGTTCTGGTCCTCCTCTGTGTCCCACGAGTGGTCCCAGAAGTCCCAAAACCCCAAGATTACATACTCTCAGGTTCAGGCAAGAATGCCCAGCACCTCCCCCAGGGCGGGGAGTTCCACAGTGGGTGATTGTGAGTTGTGGGTGTGAGAGGACAGGAATATCCTGCATCCATCACGGTGGATGGCCCCGTTCAGAGGAGGGGGAGATCCCCAGCTCCGGCCGGGCTGTGGAGGGTGCCCAAGCCTAGGTGCATGCAGGGACCTCTTACACGTGTGCCCGCTCTTGCCCAGGTGTGTGCCGGGATCGCGCCTCTTCGGGCATTGAGGCAGTGGGAGAGTGGGAGTGGGATATGGGTTCGGCTGGA
>NW_020957331.1:0-2032 GCF_003031625.1 Empidonax traillii | reverse complement strand
TATTGCTGCCAGCCATCTTAGTTGGTTCAGCACAATACAATTCAGATGTGGCCTTGAACACATCCTTTAAGGTCTTTGAGGCTCGAGTGTCACAGGCTACTCACTCTGCTGGTGGCTTTGCACTTTTATGCCAGTATTGTGTCTTTAGAATATTTACAGCTTTTTTTCTTTCCTTTTTTTTTTTTTTTTCCCCTTCTTTTTTCCACAGTGGCATAAAAAACATCCTGTAAAGGCCAGGATTATCGCCAGATGTGTATGCATGTGGCTGGGACAGAAAGAGGATAATTGCCTCCACATCTAATGCGAAAAAGCATTTTTCTTCCAAGAGTGAATGCACTCAGTTCAGTGGGTAACTCTCATTTGCTTAGCTCTGCTGCCCACTGGGACTGAGAATACCATCCTCCTCTATTCTGCCACAACTTACTTTCCCTGCTTCCCAGATGATCTGTAATTTCATGAATGCCTGATGGTTGTTTTGCTGAAAGGAATCTTTTGACACAAACTACATGTTAGATAAAAGATGCATATTGTGCAATTAGCATGAGGAGAAAAAATGTTCCTGAAAGCATCAGATCCTTAAAAATGTAGGAAATTGAGTGTATTAACATTAACTTCTGTATAATGAGATGTGCTTGATGTGATGAATTAATGTATTAGCCTTTCACCCTAGAAACCTGTGTTCAAAACCGGAATCATGCAGAAATTAATTTGGTAACCTGATACAATTCTCTTTTGAACTTTAACACACCTTGTACAAGCCACAGCACAGTCTGATCTTCCTAGCTGCTAAAGAGCAGGCAACTGAATCAGCATGGAACACATCCAGCTCTCTTCTGAGCACCTACAGGGCAATCAGGACCCATTGCTCCAATGCTTTCCCATGAGTAAAGTTGTTCCTGATGTAGGTTTTCCCTTTGTTCTGCTGACTTCTGCGCTGCCAGTATATACTAGTTGAAAATGTGACCCCGTTGTTTTGCAATACAAAAGTAACAGTCTGTTACTTAAATTTCATTTAATTATGACACAAAGAAAAGTCGTCTTAGCTAATTATTTTGAGATTACGTGCTCTGAAATAGAGAGAGGTTTAGAGAGACACACTGCTTCAGCGGCCAAAAATAAATAAGCTGTGAAAAGAGGGGCCTTATTAGAGTAGTTGTTTTTCATCACTATGCTCCATTACATTATGTCAAAATCAAATTGCATTAGGCTAGCAGAGCACCAGCCAACATGCACGTTCAATCAGCATGCTTTCCAAAGCATGCTCCCATTTTATTATGTGCCTTGTAGACAGTACTTAAATATTAACTGAGTACAAATTCCACTTAGAAGCATTTTAAAAATAACCCTTGATACATTCTTTTTCACGCTTTTAACAGCAGAATAAGCCTGAGGCTTTGGGTGAGGAGAGCAGACAGCTAGAGGAGACTACCCGAAGTGCTTAGTTTCTCAACTATGCTGAACAAGTAAGAATCAGCAAGAATTCAGTGCAAAATCCTTCATGCTAAGTCCTTGGGACCATTAAAGACTGTTAAAGAGCTTGAGAAAGTTAAATGTAAGCAGCTAATTCAGGATCAGACCTTCAGATACACGTATAAGTTTTTTTCAAATCCCAAACACATATATTTTGATTTGCGTGGTAGCACAGTTATGTATTTGTAAGATAAGGAAGAGTAGTTCTCTTCCTTTTCATTTATAACCTGTCTGAAAAAATATCTGCATAACGGTGCAAATGTACAAGTCGCAAGAGGTATTCTTGGCTTTGATATTTGCCAGCCTGACTGTCAGAGCAGTACAGATCTTGGATGTGCTGTAAGCTGGAGCCACAGAGCTATGAGTTTGCTTTTCTTTCATGGATTAATCTCTTGGGTTTTGTTCTTAGCCACTGAGATGCACTGTGTTCCATCAGTTAAGGCTACACTGAAAGTCCCCCACGTAGTCAGCCTCCCACCGTGCCTGAAACACCTGCACACTTGTAAATTTGATACAGTCGTTGTTCCAAGTCACTACTCTGCCAAGGCTATGATTAAAAAAA
>NW_020957330.1:27450-36206 GCF_003031625.1 Empidonax traillii | reverse complement strand
CAACGCAGCCACCAACAGCACCCTCACCAAAGCCAGAAGGGAATCAGGGCCTGTAGCATCTAAAGCACATGTGAGGTGGAAGGAACTCGTTCATTCCCATGGGAAGAAAGGGTTAACATGCTTATTAACACTAACCCTCACCACTCTACCTCCCTTTCTATCCACACGCTCAGTTTGCTCCCAAAAGCACTTCTGCCAAAACACTCCTGAGTGCATACACTCTGCAGCTCTTTCTATCACAAGTTTGAGCTTCTAAAACCGAAATAGATTCAAATTAAAAAATTCTATCGGATACCTAAAGCTTACTTCAAGAATTCAAACCCTTCCAGTGGGGTTCCTTCATTTTTGTTTGTCTTTATACCACCACAGGCACTTCTGGGTTGTCTGCAATGTAATAAGGGAAAATTGTTGCTCAACAGTCTGTCAAGTTCTCACATCTTTAACAGAAAATGTGTATTGTTTAAAGCGACAGAGAGTGGGGGGCAGGGTGGAGGAAGAGACTGACACATCTAGCCTGAAAAAGCCTTTGCCTCTTTTGCTTACCTGCCAGAGCTGAACTACAGGGACTTAGTGGTGCCTATTGTATTTGATGACTTCCCTAACTCAAAGGAATGCAGCTCAGGGCTGTTTCAGGTGTTATTTATGTCACCAGCTATTCTTGGGAAATCAGAGGAGTGTGAGGCCCTGAACTCGGGTCTTGCAGGGTAAGAAATTTTCAGTTCTCTCTTAAATAACAGTAATCTCAAAGGACTTAGAACTGTATTGTTCAAGTCAGTGGGAGATTTGAGACTCGATTTTTTGAGAACAAGCCAGGGTCCTAGGAAGTAGTTAATTAACATCTCGCCAGGAACTCTGAAAATTTCCTTTCTCATGAATTTTACAGAAGTATGTTGAGTGATTTGTGATTCTCAGATTTCATGTCCGCATATGGAGTCTTCTCCAGTCTTAGGCAAGACCAGACCTCTATTGCCATTTCTTTTCTTTTTCTCTTTTTTCAGCCAGACATTTGTTTTTGTAAGCCTGGGAGAACTACGTTTAGGAGCAAATACTGTGGAACTAGAAAATCCTCTGAATAAAAAGCTTAATTGAATAACCAGAAACAGCATTTTGTCTTGTGGTTTTGTTGTTCATAAATTAAGAATTAGCGCTGGGGAACCTGAATAGGAAGTGTTTGAACTCTGATTTTCCCGCCTCTCTTTCAGACCCAAGCAATCCCCCTGCTTGGTTTATGCTTTCTTTGGGTAAAACCCTGGCCCCACTGAACTCCGTGGGAGCGTTGCCATTTATTTCAGCAAGGCCAGCACTTCCTTTCCAGTCTCCCTTGGAAGCTTCTGGGGGATACGTGCGAGCCAGCCTGCAAACAGTAATTAACTGTACTTCTCCCTTTCTGTAAATCATTGTGACTTCCCAGGAGTACAGAAAAATAGAAATGTTTCTGCATTGTGTCTTTCTCTTTAAGCTGTATGAAGATGTTAATAAATAACCAACAGCGTTGCAGGCAACTGTTATGAACTTCCACTGAAATGGAAGATATGCCTTTAAATAGCACTGAACAAACCCCCTGTGTTCTTCCAGGAGTCACAACAACTTGGAAATGGCCTTTTTTTTCAGGCCACCTGAAAAATAAAAGCAAATCCTTCCCACCCACGGCCAGTTACTCTTTCAAAGCTGCACAGGTTTTAAAAGGGAGCACCTGGATCGGAGGCTCCAAAACTACTGAGCACACACAAACACTGGATGCTTCAGCAGGGGGACTCAACTCACAGTCTCATTGTTACCAACCTCCTCTTTGGGTAAACTAAGAGCCTATTTTACTGGTCAGACTCAGAAAACAAGAAAGCATGAAATTGGAATGGATTAAGTTATGAAAATTGCTTGTTCAGCACAGCTAATCAGGCACCAAGTTTATCTTCTTATAAAATAAAGCAAAAGTAACTCACAGCAGAAGATATTTGCTCTATTCCAGCGTTCAAAGCATCACCATAGCTGTGTCACATCTCAGAGCAAATACCTGTCAGAGCATGATCACAGAACTGTTGGATGGGACCTCTGGAGAGGTCCTCTCTGCCAAGGAAGAGTCACCTGGAGCAGGTGACAGAGAAATATATCCATGTGTGTTTGAATGTCTCCAACGTGATACCAGAGAGTTTCCTTCTCCCACAGGGGAATTAATCTCTGCTTTCTCTCAGATAAAAGTCTATTTATTTACATAGGAAAAAAAAAAAAAACTAAAATGACTGTTGTTGGGTTCTGGTATCTACTGTGTCATCATCCAAAAACACCTTTATCAGAAGTCATCCTTCAACTCAGTCACCCCAAACCAGGGGAAAGACTGATTTTTCAGTTTTGTTTGCCTAGTCCTCAGCCACACTGACCATCTATTCAGTCTTATAAAGTATTTTTGTAGCATGTGATTTCTCCCTGTCACAAAGAGGAATGCACAATCCCTTATCTTTACACACAATTACCTTATTCAATGGCATTTCCATCAGGTTCAATCTATTTAATGAGTAAAAATTCAGCATTATAAAAAGATATTGAAATATAACAGTATTATTTCGCAACTCTTCTCCACCTTTCCATGCTGTTCATCAGGCCTGATAATTCAGTCATAAAAATTTCCTTTGGGGTGATCTCAGAACCTGTGTGGACTGTATATGTTCACAGTCAGGCTCAGTTTAGTTCCTGTTTCTTGAAAGGAGAGCAGATAAGATTCAAGAGGATGCTGTTAATGCTTTTGAAAACTTCTCTCCGAACTAGAGCTTACTGAATCCAAGGAGACTAGCAGTGTGGAAAATGCAACTCATGTTTTACATGGAACTCCATGCAAAGTTTGAGCCTTGAGTAAAATGATCCTATACCATGGAAAGTTTGGTGGGAATTTGGCCTCAGATCAAAACCTGAACATCCTACTGGACAAACAGGTTGGCAAGTAACTGAGAGTCCAGATAATTTTTTTTTTTTTAATGTGGTAAAGTTCAATATGTACTTACATCACTCCTCCCCTGCAAAAGAAGAGTATGTTTGGATGCCTTAACAGGAAAAAAATGCTTCCACACACCATGCCCAGGCCTTATCCTACATGGGCTTAATCTGCTTGTTCCTTGGCTTCTTGGGTATCACAGTCACCCTCGAGTCCGCACAGCAAATTCCACTTCTCCTGAATATTACTGTAAGCCCTTTTTATTCTATCTTTTTCCTCATCCATGTTCTGGGATTTCTAGAGGGCAGTGAACTGCTGAAGTAGGTGTTCTCCATTTAGTTTGGGAACGTTGTGTGTTTATCTAGGCTTCCATGTCCTCTTTCTGCTCCTGGCCTCTTTGTCTCAGGACCTTCTAAACTATAAAAACTCCTACCAATTCTCCTCTCCTCAGGCTCACTGCTCTCAAGTGTGACAGTCTCTGAGGTTTTCCTCCTTGAAGTTTGCCTATCCCTTCTTGCATTTTCCCCAAGGACGAGGTGTAACCTCTTCCTAACAGCAACAGGCAAGAACCTAGCCACTACTTTAATCCTCCTTAAGTCAGCCTAAGTCAGCAAGGAGCCTGAGTCAAACAACGAGTACAGTAACTATTTTGCAACATTTCCTGTCATAAAGTCCTCAAAAAGCGACTTTGCTTACCTAGCCACTAACCGTTCCCTAGAGCCATCCCTTCCTCTTCTAATTAATGTTTGAGATATTTGAGGCAATTTGTCTCCCTCAGATATGGAACAATAAACAACTCTTAAAGCAACAGGTTCCCAAGCAGCCATTTTTGGGTCTGGTTTTGAATGTATGGCAGTCAACAGCAAGAGTCAGAAGTAGCATGAAGAATTCACACTGTCACTGGAAGAAGCATCTGAAATAGCCTGCCAAGTCTCATTATCTTGGATTTATTTGTAGTGCTGTCCCATATAGCACCAAGATATACATGTATTATTCCACCTATTTAATATATGACACTTTTTCTATCGAATTCATCCTCGAGATATTCACAACCTGAAGGTTCCTTAGAAGGGCCACAGTTCATTGAAATATCTACTGACTCAATAAAAGTATGTCTGGCTTATATATTGCAAGTCCAGTTGAAACCACACAATTCAGTAATTCAGGTATTCCATGGACCAATGCAGAAATATGATGGGGTTTCTTGTGGGACTGTGAGCTGACTGATTAAAAATATGAGTTCAGCTATGTGTATTCAATTAGCCATGATCTGACTGAAATCTAGTTGAGGACAATGGAATTTGACGAATTTCACATGCTCATTCCATGTACAGCACCTGCACTTGGCATTTCTTGTGTTAATTCAACAGCTAAAGAGGCCAGACATCTGCTGTGAAGCAGAAGCTCATAATGATCTGCCATGAAAGATCAACGTTTGAGCAGTAACGTTTGGCTTTAGAAATGCAGAGAATTTAAAAGATTTTTCTGCTACTTCGCAAAATATTTTACCTGCTTAGAAGAGTTCTACTATAACAAGACAGGTCTGAAATTCAGCCACAAGGTCGAAAATCAGACTTGTAACACTTTTGTGAATAACCCAACAGACAAAAAAGGGAATACATATATTCCAGAGGGAAAAAAAAAAAGTAGCAGCTCCTCTTTTATGGCAGAGGAACAATATTCTTTAAGTGAAGAAAGTTTCTGATCTTTGTACCAAAAGCAAGACCAGCGAATTTGACACTATCAACTTCAGAACCATCAGTGACAACAAATATTAAATCCAAGTTATGATTCAGGCATAACAAAACTTGCAGAGATAAAGGAGATTCAAACAAACAGAATTACAGCTGCATGAGTTTTGCCCTCAAGTTTTATTCCTACTCCAAGAAAATGTCTTTCATAAAACATCCACTTCTACTATAATACATGAACTGGTACAACCCAGGCAAAGGCTACAGAAGATGATCTCTCTCCCCCTTCTCGTGCATTTCCTGTGTGCTCCTAGTCCTTAAGTCTATGCTACATTGTGAAGGAAAAAGAGTAAGATGCTCACAAGCTCGAATTGTGAAATACAGTCTTTAAATTACTCTAGGAAAATTATCATATGAGTGTCAATGGATTCCATGACTCTCATTTCCAATATCATTTAACTTCCAGGCACCAGCTGCAGGTTGTAGTAGAAGTTCATTAATACTGGAGTTGCTATTTTTCCTGAAAAGCCATGAAAATGGCCCATCCATGTGTTATGTATGCACATGCTTTTTTCCCAAGTTTGAAGAAGCACACACACGAGTGTCAAGGAACACAGCATTCCCTAGCATTGACTGTTGAACATCATACAACAGCTTTTCAAAATCTGTCTGGACAAAACACTGGAGAATTAACCACACAAAACAATCCTGCTTTGGCACTCGACTGTATTTGAATTGTACTTCACAGGCACTTTCCATCTGTAATTTCTAGGATTTTGTAACTGTTTAGGGATTACAGATTCATAAATTCCTTGGCCAAATTGGCAACAGCCTGCAACAATTTCCCACCCTTAAATCAACTACAGACCACAGACCTCCCTGGGAAAAGTACAGGGGAATTAGTGTACCTGAGAACTAAACCTACAAGAGGATCATGTGCCAAGTCTGAGTCCTCAGATACCTTCCATATCCCCCAGTGGTGTCAACACATGTGGGGTGTGACAGCACTCCGTGGGTTCAGCATGTCAGTCAGTGCTTCAACACAACAGTTTTGACTTCCAAAGAATAAAAGTATTTCACAAAGAAGGGAAGTGGTGTTTCTGTGATACAAACTCAGATGCAGCTATTGTGCTCCACCAATACATTAATTGACCATTATTAATGAAATAGTTATCTAACCTCACTGAAGCATTCAATTTGTATTATGACAGCTTTTATGCCAATAAAAGATGTGTTTAAGGAGGAACAAAGGAAAGCAAGACATTCAGTTCTCTATGGAATTATGATCATCCTTAAGGTTAACTCCCTGCTGTGCAGATTTCTGCTCATCTGACAAAAGAGGCATTTTAGCAAGTAAAATTCTGTCCCTTTATGCAGAAGGTTACCTCCAGCCCTAATGCCCATGAGGGGGGATTTTAACACTGCTTACAGGGGATTCTTAGATTCCTTACTGGTCCTATTCTCTCTCCAAAATCATCTCCTCCCAACAGACTCCCCTGAACACACAGTGAATGTGGGGGCAAAGAGTACATCTAGAGGGTCCACAGCTGAAGCAGCCTCTTTTCTTGGGACTTTGCATAGAACTCCACTGGCATTAATACTAATTCATGAGCAGAAACTCCACCCCCAAGTGCTTTGCCCAATCTCCTCAGGGTTTCATTATTGAGGTCTAGAGCTTATGTCACATTGGAGCAAGTGAGCACAGACCACACCAACGTTCAGATCCCTGTACTTCACACTTGCCTGCACAGTGGCACCTGTAAGAAGGACAAGCAAAGTCTATACCAGGTTTTAGAGACTGGGAAAGGGAAGAACTATCACTAAGCTTGGTTCATTTCGGCTTACATACATTGCACATATTTTGGCTCTTGAGTCTGGCTACATTATAAAAACCTAAGACCATAGGAGTTGACAGATCACATCAGTCCAAAACACAGTAGATGCCCACAAAACAGTACAGAGAAAGGAAAATTATGCATTAAAATGTCCTCCAACACTCACAGCAGTTTGTGCTGTAAGGACTCTCCAGTCTGAGGCACTTTGTTCGCACTTGGTTGTTCCTGAGAGATTTTTCTTTTGTGAATGACCTAAGTCGTCTTTATAAACCACGTAAGACCTTTCAGAATCACTTCATCTTTCAGTAGGGAGGGCCACAGTTTAACATCACCCTATGGGAATAACTCACACTGTTGGCTTTGAACTTCTCACTTCAGTTATATAAGTTTCTGTTGGCATTAGCTTCTAGATTTAAGTCACAGCACAGCAAGTGATCTATTTGGGCAGGTAAATAAGAAAAGTGACTTCTGTTCCTTAGTTAAAGAAAAAAATGACAAACAAACCCACACATACAAGTTAGTGTTCCTACATAAAATCAAACAGGCAGGATGGCACACTCACTCGTGATATGGAAAAATCACTGTATGGAAATAAAATTAAATTATATGACACAGCACAGCACATGCCCTTGGCACATTGGTGTAGACAGTAAAACACTGGAGTGTAAAGGGTGCAGACCTGGTATTTCGTTTCCCTACTATATTCTGATGCCATAAAATAAAATGAAAGGCACTTTGTCATTGCTATAAATACCAAGGAGAGAAACAAGCAATAGGATTAGCATGAGAATCATCTTTGGAACTAATGTATCACTTCAACACATCTGTGGTATGCTGTGTGTCAAAGAGCAACAGGGAACAGAATTTGAAACAAAGTGAAATCCATCAAGATGATAAAACAAACTGTCTCAAGAACCTGCAGTTTGTTGCTTAAAAATGGTGACATTAAAGTATCTTACAGATTTACCCATTATATCTTAGGTGTTATCCTGGAACTTAAATAAAATAGCCTGAGACAATGAGCTAAATTAAACCATAACCAGAACAACATGCAAATCCAAGATCTCTGTGCTAGCCCACCATCCAATACAGCCCACCTCATAAATTACAGTTTAATAATACTTTTGTATATGATGATATGGGTTATTGGTCATGGGGTATTAACACAACGATGCCTGCAAATGGGAATTTTACGATCTCTTAAAATGCATTTATCACTTCACTTGGTCCAATTCATTGTTCCTTGCTGGGTAATTATGGGTGAGGACTTATATTAGGCAAAACTACAACTGATGTGAGCAAATATTTTGGTCAAAGGGTGCCTGTAGTTTATTGTCCTGTTTTTACTTCCTATAAATTGATTATTTAAAAGAAAGAGAAACAAACAAAAAAAAAAAAAAACACTTCTTCCCATTCCTGGTCCCAAGGAATTCACATCAGCAGCAGTGTTTTCAATGAGTTGGGGCTGAGCCCTGATACTTGCACCTGCTATTGAGCACCACTAAGAGATGCAGCTAAGAGAGCCAATTTTTTTATTGAGAAGAGGTTCTCCTGAAATCTGAGGTCACTAATTACTCAAGATACCTGCTGGTATAAAGTCATTACACAAATATTGTGAGATTTCAATAACCTACCCGAGTACAAGCTTGAGCCTACGTGTTCTAATATTTAACAATGTTCGGTGTGTACAGCTTTGGTTGATCTTAATCCGCCATCAGATTTGGAGTGAAGAGTACCTGCTCCCCACCATCCCACCCTCTTTGTAAACCAAGCACCACTTGCTGGAGGTAACACGTGCACTGCATGTGGCTCAAGCTGCTAGCAAGGAGAAGGATGGATGTATTTACTTAAACTCTCTCTAAAGTTATCTTTTAGAGTGGGTTTTTATGTGGCATGGTAGCTTTCCAAGTGCAAAGGATTAAATCACCAGAAAGTGCTATCTTTCTATTTTCAATTCCTTTCTAAAATGTGTTATTTTGTGATGCCATCGGATATCAGTAGTGATGCTTGGCAACATTACATACTGCTGTTTAATTGCCTTAAAAACTATTTCCCTAGTAGTATCATTAATAATACCAAGCCTAAATTGGATTAAGCACTACACCACTATAAAGTTAATTCACTGTGATACTAATGAAATGTCATGTGAAGCTTCCTGTAAATCCAGCTAAACAGTCACTGCCAAGGATCATTAAATCAATGGCACATTCAGCTATTCTGCTTAGAAAGTATTGTTTTAATTGCTACCAGGTGATTTTCATTAATGTAAGCATCTTCCATTTTACTGACTTTTTAAGTCTGATGGCA
>NW_020957330.1:24941-27353 GCF_003031625.1 Empidonax traillii | reverse complement strand
TACTAATGAAATGTCATGTGAAGCTTCCTGTAAATCCAGCTAAACAGTCACTGCCAAGGATCATTAAATCAATGGCACATTCAGCTATTCTGCTTAGAAAGTATTGTTTTAATTGCTACCAGGTGATTTTCATTAATGTAAGCATCTTCCATTTTACTGACTTTTTAAGTCTGATGGCACAGAGACTTTCGTAGTTCAATAATGACAATACTTTGCCATTTCTAGGAAAGGAATGGAGCTCACTTGAGAAAGTGGTTGAACAGGAATGGCTAAACTTCAATCAAATTATTCCACTGTGTGGAGCAAGACCTGCTCTAATGCTCAAGCAACTCAGCAGGTTTTGTCATGAACACCATCTGAAGCAATCTGAAAAGTTAAGTATCTACAGCTCCTGCAGGAGATTTCCCATTGGACAGGCAAGTTAGAAAAACCTCAGTGTTCATTTCTCTGCATCAGCTTACTCAGGTAGAGGGCAGGAAAAAACACTTCCCTGCCTTATGAAATACTTCTAATTCACTGAGGGAAGAAGACAACTGACATTGTTCCCATTGGCTTTGTTCTGCTTTTTCTCTCATATTTCCAAAATTATAAGCATGTGAAAACAACCTTTCCAAGCACACAGAGTATCCTTTGGCTGTGGGGCTTGTCACAGCAACAATTCAGAATCTGAAGATCTTGGCTACAATCTTCAAGTTCTCAGATGGCAAACAACTGGGGTGCAAGGAGAGAGGGGGGGGGATAAAGGAAACCATTCCTTAAACAGAGAGAAAAGGTAAAGAGAAATGCCCAGAGGAGCTCAAGACACCCACACACACCAGCTCTTACACTTTTCAGATACGGGAGGTAAGAGATGATACAGATCAATTTACTTATTTCCACTAAAATCAGTTATAAATACTCAACTCAAGGCAATGATAGAACCTCATTTCCAACAAACTCCATTCAGGATCACTTTCAGTAATGACATTGCTTTAAATATTGCTAATTCAACAGGAAAAAAAAAATCGTTGCTAAAAATCTCCCTTTTCTCTCCAAGAGGTTTCTTCAGCAATACTTACACTTCAAAGCAGCATTCTTTCTCTTCTGTTGTGACCCTGCCTGCCCAAAGAACTGATTTTATGGACAAGCTGTAAAGAGAAAGCACTTCCCACTCAGATCTCACTCCACCTCTGTCTGCTGTGTAGCCAAATTTCCCACTGGGGATTCAGAGCTGTTGGGTGATGCCCAGTAGGAGGGAAAAAAAAAAAAACCTGACACACCTGTGGAGGATTTGCAATTAAGAACTAAAATCTTTAGGAGTGAAAAACTAACTCTTCTGTTAATCAACAGGACACACACTTGGCTTTCTATTCTCACATCCACCTGTCAGCTTTCAGGGATATTTTAATTTTACACATAATACCTGACTTTTAAATAATATTTTTAAGGATTCCCCTACAAAACTGCAGATTAGCCCAGAACACCATAGTCTGAAACCCTCTTTTACCATTTCTTTGATAGTCAAAGTCCTTCTGGTTAAACACCTGCCCTCTGATTTTATAAAGCAATGAATGAAGGTCACAGGTTTCATGCAGCTGAAAGCTAATTTATGTCAAGTGTGGTAAAAGTGTCTCAGGGGCTGCTGTGGCTGCTGTTACAATGACTGCAAGCTCTTTGCTGGCCTGTGGATGTTTAGCTTGTCTCCTGAGCAGTCAGCACAGACTCTTGTTATAAAGAGGGCAAACTGAGTAACAGGGAAGTCAAGGACACTATAAAGGACACTGAAAACAAGTTGCTTGGCACTAATCTTGACATCAATACTCCTGGAACAGGAAGGTGGCCTCAGTGTAAATGAGGAGTAGACTTCTGACAGCTTTGCCCGAGTTTTCACTTTATCAAGTTATTAGATGAAGTTTGTGTTTATAGTATCCTGTGCAAATGCTGATCCTCTTCATTGATTTGTATACATACATATATGCTTGCTCACCCTAGGAAAATTAATTCATAGGATAACACTCTAAGCATTCCATTTCAGCCCAGTGCTTTTCCCTAAAAGTGTAGATAAGCTGAGTTTCCTTTTGACAGAGACCTATATAGTAGCAGTGAAGTTTCTGTTCTCTCACCACGTGCCTCCAGATCAAATTTAAAAAGCAGTTAGAAGACTCAGAGTAAACACAACATCTATTTGTGTCCTCTCTTGCCACCTCTTCAGCTGCATTTCTCTGTATCATAGAATAGAATCATAGAATAGATTGGGTTGGAAAAGACCTCCAAGATCATCAAGTCCAACCCCAGATCCAACTCCAATTACTATATCATGGCACTAAGGGCCACATCCAATCTCTGCTTAAAAACCTCCAGGGATGGTGAATCCACCACCTCTCTGGGTAGGCTGTTCCAATGCTTGATTACCCTCTCTGTAAAGAATTTCTT
>NW_020957330.1:17215-24383 GCF_003031625.1 Empidonax traillii | reverse complement strand
CTCTCCTCATAGGACTTGTGCTCAAGTCCCTTCACCAGCCTCGTTGCTCTTCTCTGGACCCGCTCCAGCAGCTCAATGTCCTTCCTGAACTGAGGGGCCCAGAGCTGAACACAATACTCAAGGTGTGGCCTCACCAACGCAGAGTACAGGGGAAGGATCACTGCCCTGCTCCTGCTGGCCACACTGTTCTTGATGCAGGCCAGGATGCCATTGGCCTTCTTGGCCACGTGGGCACACTGTTGGCTCATGTTCATGTAGCAGTTATTCTTTTATCATGAATGGCTTATCAAACATCAACTCCACGTCTCTCCAGGTAATTAAAGGCTGTAGATCATATAATAAACTACTCCACTGCCAGTTGGCATCATAAACCACAAGGAGCCAGTTGTTCAGAACGTCATCCAGCCTGTGACCAGAGGAGAGATGAAAGCTGAACTCTGACCTGAGTGATTGAGAATATACTGTTTGTCACTGCCTAAAGAAAATGTGCACTGCCTTCACTGGCATCCAGACTTCCTAAATTTAGTTCCATGCTCAAGTCTTGAGATTAGTGAAACTTTTCCAAGAGGAGATGACAATGCTTTGTGTTTTATCCCAGGACAAAGTTTAATCATATGGTTTCCCAGGTGACCTTAAAGCATATTTCTAAAACAAAATTCTGGATGCGTCAATTTGGACAGGAGACAGTCATTCAGATTTTATGCTTGTGCAAATGGGATCAGCAACCTAGGCTTGTCAGTCCAGGAATTCAGGCTGCTAAAACATTCCATCACAATATTTGACAGCTGACCTTCAGATAATTATGGTGTTCTCTGTATGTGTTTTCAAACACTGGCCTTCCATGCATATATTTTACACATTTCTTACGACTCAGGAAGAGCTGCAGTTATGAAAACATTGGAGTCAGAACTGAAAGCTTGGTGGTGCTGCTGTTGCAAGTAACTCTTTTACACCTGTCAGTCTTTGCTGGGCTTTGACATAATTTCCAAATGCCCTCCTAAGAGGATCAAATGCAGCCCCTCCTCTAAAACAGTAATTCTCATCAGTCTTTCTTCTCTCCCCTTCTTCACTTTCCCTCCCCAGCACACATCAGGAGTGTGCTGCTCTCCAACCTACAATTTGCTGCCTTTTCAGAGGGGGACCTGTAGTCATTCTACACCAGAACTTGTCCTTTTAACACCTGCCTCTGATACCTCTGTCTCTGAAATAACTGATGGAACACTGAGCTTTGGATTCACTGCTGTAAATGTGGAGCTCATCAAGTCAGAGGTGGCAGCTTAATATAATTGTTCCCTTTCCTCCAACACACACAGCCCTACAAGATTTAAGTTAATGGTAAAACAGCAAGACTAAGGATCCAGGAACTTGATATTGTTTCATCTGCCCCCAGAGCTGTCCCAGCTTGCATATGGGGTTTGAACCCTCCTCATTGAAAGTAATGGGAACACTGAACTGTTTTCAAAAATCCCAGATCAGACATACACTTATAAAGGGTGTCTCCTCTGTGAAGCTGTGTGAAGCTTTCCAAAGCTGATAAAATAAGTTTTGTTGAATTTTCTTCTTCTCACTTGAGTCCAGTGTTTTCAGTTCATCCCAGAAACTATGAAACACGTATACAAAAAAAGTTAAATGATGCAGATTTGAGGACATTAAGCCAATTCTAACTGTGCATTGATGCTTTCTTCCCCTTCTCTGTGTTGCTGTCTGATTATTTGACCGTGCACTGCTGGCAGTGTTTCATCACCATGGGCAGCACTGACTCATAGCCATTTGTCACACAAGAAACACCACAAAACACCCACCTTTCTGCACATTTATGCCATGAGGGAGGACTAAAGTCTGTGTGGCCCTGTGTGACTGCAGCAATCAGTCAATATGCATGAACCTGAAGGAGCAGAGTCTCCAAATATCTAATTTCATGCACCCAAACATGTGGCCGAAGGTCAGAGACTCACTGTCAGTCTGAAATGGAAGTTAAAAGAGTCCTGATTCAGTTCTTTGAGCTGACCACCCAGCTATGCTTCATTTCTTATCCTTCTCAAGACTCATTAAATGTTTCTTTGAGTGCAACATAAAATTTCCTGTGTTCAGTGCCTATTTCTTTCTCTTCACACCAAATTTATCAAGTCCAATGTTTTGGTAGCATGTTTCCCTCCAAAAAATAAATATTACCACAAGAAAAGTCACTCATTAGTCACTTATTTCCCCATTTTATTGGAAAAAACCAAAGGATATCTTCTTCCCCATAACATATTCACTAATTATATGCCATGCAAACTTAAAACCCAGAAAGAAACATTTTTTGAAATGACAGCAATAAGAGATGACCTTGCTAGATTTAAGTTTGTATTTGGAACATAGAAATTGGCTTGGTGAACTCTTAAAAGACATTTCTGATAGAAAAAGCCATTCCAGTGATGTGATGCTGTATGTGTGAAACTACTGTGCTGCCCAGCATTTTCCAGCTGCTTCACCATTACAGTTTTAAATGTCACTTCCTTCTGTTTGACGAGCTCAGCAAAATCCACAAGCAACAAATACTGAGTCAGTTCAAAGTGAAATGTTTCTAGTTTTCCACAGATGACGCAAAATCACAGTATTTTCCTTTCTATCTTCGTAGTTTTAATTACAGCAGCAAACTCTTATATAAAACAAACAAACAAAAAATAACCACCCCCCCCAAACCAAACCAAAACAACAACAACAAAAAAATGCACACACAAAAAAGTAGATTGTGTGCTTCACAATTTATTTGTGATGCAATTGCCCCAAGGTGGCAGGGACTAAAAGTCCCTCTGCTGCTCACTATTTAACCATAACAGGGAAAGAATTTACTTTATTATTATTAATATTTATTATTATATATTATTTAATTTATTTACTGGACTAACTTGGAGTCTACTGACTAGATCAGACCCGAACTACTGACCAGGCACCAATTTACTAATTCCAGGCTTCTGCACTGCAACCACTCCTTCACATATCACAGCTACAACATCAGCTGTCTGCTCTGTAAGGCAATAGAGTTTAAATAACTCTTTAAATAAATTAAAGCTTACTGATTGCAGTACAAACCTCCTGTGCAAGCCCCTTCCTATTTCCCTATTTTCCCCCTGATGTCCTATTCATCATACCACCACCACCATCCTCTTATTTTGTGATGCAGCGTGTATCCAGTGTCAATTCCATATCCACCACTCACCATTTCCCGTGTGGAACTTGCAGGAGCAGTAAACATTGCATAAAGCCACAAAGGAAAAGAAAAAAATATAAGATAGCAGGGCTTTGGGATCCAAGACGCTGCCTCCCAGCAATAAAATAACATCATTTGAAGTCAACTTTGGCTTTTCCTTTTTGCCCCCCTTGTGGAGTGAGTGACAGCGTCGCACTGGACCATAATGTACAGATTATTGAATAGAGGAATGAGAAGAATTTCATCTCATGATGAGAAGTGGCCAGAGTTGACTGGCCAGAACTGGCACGCCTTAAGCTGAAGGTCAACTTGCTGATGAAAGATACAGCCCCCAGGTTCAAGCAGCATGTTCATTTATAAATATGTGCACTAAGTTTCCATAAAAATTCATTAATGGGAGTTACATGATCAAGAAAATAAGGTTAGAGCAGGGCAAACACTTGCAGTGATCAGTTTATCTGCCATTTCTAGCCACTTCTGTTCAAGCAGTCTCCCTTCCGAAAAACAGATTGACCCACTTCAATTTAAAACAGCATTTTAGGTTTTTTTTTGATTTCTCACAGATGGGTTGCTGTGTTGCCACATATACTGCTTATTTGTACATGGGAGATGCAACTGGTTAGATAAGTTATTCTCTGGATTTGTATGATATTTGTATGAACACTTCCAACAGGAAGTTCACCTCTCCACCAACACTGTGCACAACCATTCCCACAGACAGGAAATAAAATGGTATCCAAAAAAATCATCCAAGGAAAGAAATGATCCTCATGCAAATACACCTCTAGAGAAAGCACTTGTGCATCAAAAGTTGGATGCACCTTATGGTAACCTAATCACCAGCACCCAAATCCATAGTTTCTACAGGAAGCAACCAAAACTCACACAGTAGTCAATATTCCCCTAAAACTTTTCATGCCCATCAAGTGAGAGGAGTTTTGAGGAGCAAACCAGCTCATTCCCCTTCTGAAGTCTCCTAAAATGCAATCTTCTTTCTCTGTCCAATTAAAATCTTTCCATCACCTTCAAATTCCCAGTCCCTTCTAAAAAGTTAACTAACCCAAACACTGGAGATTAAGGTTATATTGGCATCAAGGATCATTTGGAAAAGAAGTATTTTTAATTGACAGGAAAATGCTTTCAGACAAAATGAAGGCATGAAAGAACTTGGCAGGGGGAATGACAAGAGGAGAGAACCAGAAAGAGGAGGAATGAGGAAAAATGCCCTAATACCTCTCCTGTATTGAGAGCATATATCCTCATGAAAGGATTTCCTGCTCTTCAAGAAAGAGCTTTTTGATTCACCTAATTAGATGAATTTGACCTCAGCATTTTCACTCCTGCACCTCCCTGCCTTATTTACAAACCCACTGGGTTTACTGACCTTAGCATGAAGGATGGTGAAAAGATGGAAAGAAGCCTTTATATTTTATTGCTTTCAATATGGTACCTTATATTAAGTTACAGCTAGTTATTATTCATAAAAATTTAACAGCAGAAACCAGGAATATCAGTTGATGCCTGAATTAATTTATCTTTATAACAATGAAATTATTTCTATTTAAGATGCTGCTAAAAATTCCAGTAGTTGTAGTAATGACAATATAAATAATGGCCAGTCTCTTCGCGAACGAAGAACCGGGGAAGGTCTTTCCACCTTCCAGCCTGCGCATTGGATTTTTTAGGTGAGACACAGTGTGCGTGGAACTGAGCCCACCCTTTAATCCTGAGGTTCATCTGCCGGGGCCAAGCACGCTTGGACGGTGGCAGTGAGGTCCTCAGGACGTAGATGGATTGCCTTACAGGGCTAGCGAGCTCCATCTGCCCGGGGAGTGTCCTAACCGGGAATCGAACCCGGATCTCAGCGTTGACAACGCTGTGGTTTAGCCACTGCACGACCAGGGGCACTCCAGTAGTTGTAGTACCTGTCCTAGGTATCACATCACTTACAGGTTTGCTGTTAAGCTCTAACAGTTTTATGTTAACCTCCAACAATGCTACTAACCCTAAATCTCTAAAGCAAGAAAGGATCGACTTCGTGGAATCACAACAGGGGGAAAAAAAAAAAAAAAAAAAAAGAGTCTAGCTTCATCTGTAGAGAAAGTAAGAAAGCCCAATAAAAAATCATTTAGGTTCCTCCTTATCTACCCAATATGCAAGGCACCAAACTGTATTCACTTATCTTGGAACTCCTCAGTTCCTGGGGTACTGCCCTTTTTAGAAGATTGTGTACAAGGTGTATTTGAGCCCTGAGGGCAAGAACTGCTCCTGACCTTTCACAGCTGACATAAAAGAGCAGAACAAACTCTCCAGAACTCAGGAAATAAGACCATTCCTCCAGAAACACATACACATATTACACCTCTCAGCATGAAAACATTCATAACAATTCATTGTATTGCTCTAGCAAAGTGAGCAGTCTGTATTTTGCTCTCAAAACCTTGACCACCATAAATTTTTGCAGAGGCAGAGTTCTCCTGTGATAGTGCTAAGGCCTGCCATGCTTCTGTGTCCTGTAGTACAACCTTTTCTGCTGTAAACCAGACTTATGCCACTGCTGTATCTTATGCCAGGAGCAGCATTCTGTGGTGTACCCTGTCCACAAATGTTCTGTCTTAGTCTTTAGCCTGTTAAGGGTGGCTGTTACAGAACTAGGAAACTACTCCAGGTCCCCCCAAAGACACTTTCAGAGGGCTTCACTGCTAAGTCTGTTTAGGAAAACAGGGGAAAAACCATTGAATAATGTTTAAAAAAAGAAAGAGTTGAGATTTCTTTTGTTTCTGGTTCAGGTCACACCAAACTGTGCCTAAGAACAGCAGATCACAGGGAGACATTCATTCATTGCTACTCACGAGCCACCCAGACCCTTTTTTCTGGCCTCTACATCAGGAGAGGGCAAAGGGGCACCAAGTACTGGGAATCTGCTCCACCAGCAGGCAATTGTATTACAGAGACACAAACTCATTCGAGTATTTCCTGTACCTGTGTTCCAGAGGTATCACAGCAGCTCCAGCACCATCCCGAAATCCCCACTATGTTCCTCTGACATCGTGTGACCACCGCAAAAAGGTAGCAGTTTAAAGGGTGGAGCAGGTGAGAATCAGGCTCATAAAATGTAACACCTGCAGTTAGAGATGATAAAGCACGAAATAGCTGTAATTAGTGATAACGCTAAGCACCTTGTTTCCACCCTTACTGTTTCTTTAGCCACAGCCACCTGCTGTGGGGAGAATGAAGAGCCATCAGCTCTGGGGCTCGGACTGAGGATTTAGCTGTAAGGCTACTAAAGCCAGTGGTGTAAGAGTCTTATGGTCCTCTTTGCTCACGTTTGTAGGAAACATCAAATGATGTATTTACTGATAAATCAGACACAGATGTGGGCAGGCTCCTGGCAGACAGAAACACACTGCTTGCTTTTGCAGAGATTTCAGGGACACCTCAGAGCCCCCTTAAGAATTAACTTTTGCTCCAGCTGGTTCCTTAAGGCCAGGTCCTCAGCAAGCATAAATTATTCCAAGCTCTAGTGAATTCCTTGTAAAACCACCCTGATTTACATCAACAGAGAAACCGGCCCTTTTTTACCTCCCCTTGCAATTCCAAGTGTTTGTTTCCTTTTTATCCAGCAGTTATGCTGCTGAATGCTAATGAGATGAGACGTGATTCATTCCCAATCAACCATTTCCAGAGTAATTAGCGTGAGCATCTAACCTTCACTCTCCCTGCTTTTTCAGGTACTACACAGCCCCTACTACCCACAGATCCTGGGATACTGCATGGAGCATTTCAGCTGTATCCCAGCTGTAATTATGTCCTCAAGCATTCAAGACATTTTGAAGAATCACAACCACCCCTTAGTGTTCTGATGGAAATGAAGTTGTTATTTTTCTATGTAATTATTTCATCATATTTATTACTTAAACCATCTCTAAGAACAAAAGCTACACGGCAAAAGCAAGGCTTCATTTCACCAGGTGC
>NW_020957330.1:8020-16430 GCF_003031625.1 Empidonax traillii | reverse complement strand
AGCTGTAATTATGTCCTCAAGCATTCAAGACATTTTGAAGAATCACAACCACCCCTTAGTGTTCTGATGGAAATGAAGTTGTTATTTTTCTATGTAATTATTTCATCATATTTATTACTTAAACCATCTCTAAGAACAAAAGCTACACGGCAAAAGCAAGGCTTCATTTCACCAGGTGCTCTCCTGACAGTTTGAGGAAAGCTATTTAGGAAAAAAAAAGAAAAAAAAAAAAATAAAAACCCAAACCTTTTCTTTTAACTTCACTGCTCTGACAACCACAAAGGCTGCCTGACATTCTTGATAGCTCTATTTATGATGTTACATTATCCTGCAACTGTGAGGAATTCTGTTTCTACTAACCAGGCTTAGGTCTAAATAGAGCTGTGAGACAAACCCTCTTTCTCTCTTTCCAACCGTGTGACCTCCTGGAGAGCAAACAAAAAGGGAACGGGAAACTACTGAAGGGTTGCAAAGGTGGAAACAGCCATGTCCCACCTCGTCCTCCACCTGCAGGCCGGTGTGTCTGAGGGAGCCTCAGACTGGGAAGTTTCCCTGGTGGGGAAACAACAAATCTATCACCCAGCTGTGAACAACTGCAATGTACACCACAGAAAAGCCAAGAAAGCCATTTCAGCAGCTTGGGTTCTTTCTTTTATAGGACTTCAAGCAGAAGAGGTCTTGGACATCTCTGATGGATTGTGGCCTTTTGGAACTTTAAGAGAGAAAAAGTTGGGCAGTGGATTCTAGAACAAGAGAATCAGAGCCTGTAACCCCCCAGGTGGCCAGTTGTCTGCAAGCACCAGATTTGCTCTCTCACTTAGGCTCATTTTTTTGCTTGTCTGGGTTTGGGGTTTTTTTGCCTTCAAATCACAAAATCATGCACAGAAATTTTAGGAGGTGGTTCAGGATTTTCTCTGTGCCCACATTCACACAAAACATCTCTTGACCTCACAAAAAGTGGATGGAGCTCCATCTTATGAACAATACAATCATATCTGATGCTCATGAAGAACTTGTCATAAATAAAATAGTTACAAAGGATATCAGAACCATTACCACCATTTTACAAATGGAGAAAGGGAGTTAAAGTGACTCTTCATAGCAGAGAGGAGCTGCAACCAGATATTCCATGTTCCTGTTTGATCATGTTAGCATAGACACCCTAGCAGAGATAACTTTGTGTTAGTCTTTGGGGCAAGCTAGAAGAAGGTCTGTCAGGAAATAAACTGGATAAATAGAGCAAGTGAAAAGGATTAAGATTTTCAATCCTCAACTTCAAGGACTGGTTTTTTTAAATCACATTCTGTAACTGGTTTAAGTCAATTTGCTGGGGTTTTTGAGCCTCACTTCTTAATGGAATAGAACTGGTGTGATTGAGCTGCCTATTCTCTCTAATATTCTTTGAATCTGCTAATTTAACCCAAATATAGAAAAGATATGGAGGTTTCAAAAGTAACTACGTTCCCACAGGTCTTAAGACTGGTCTCAGGTAGGGCAGGGCTGGAACCAGATTAGTCTTGTCTTTCAAAGACCCTGCCAAATATGGCAGCAGACAGAACTTGCAGAAGAAAGATGACCAAAAAAAAAAAATTTAAAAATCTATTTTTGGTGTTCATTTTTTAATTTATCCTCACTTTCCTGTTGTTCACTGTATGCATGAGTTTGTATTTCAGTGCCCTGGGCAATTTAAACATGAGAGCCTCTCTGACAGTAGAACAGGTTCTCAGGTCAGAGCTGATGTTTCTAAGCAAATTGAAATCCATATAGATGCTTAGCAGTAAAAATAACAGCTATTAAGTGGGTTTCTGGTTGATTGCTTTATTATCAGAAAACAACTAATTCATCAAATTAAAATAATTAATTGAACAGCTTAGAAATTTTTAAATAAATAAAGTTGTAAAGCTTTTACTTTTTGGTAGCTACAAGACAAATTCCTACCAACGTTTCACAATTTTTATTCCATTTCCTTCAGAACTGCTATCAGAGACTAGGCCTTCAGTGTACCACCAACACTTGGTCTTAATTTGACCAAGAATTTCCAAAATGATATCTTCTTTTAAAAATGACAGATATGAATATGTCAGATGTCTATTGTCATTTCCACAAACCAAATTCAACAAAAAAAGCCCATTGCTGAATTTGTGGAAAAAACCAGAAGTCCTCTGTATGTTAAAAGACCACCCCTGATGAAGCTGAAATATTTGTGGGTCCATGGACAGAAATAAACTACTTCTGAGAGTCGACATAGTCTGACACACCATCTCCCATAACGGCACCTTTTGTAACAGATCCCTCATATAGCTTCTCCTAAAGCTCCTGTCAATTATCACACAGCAAAATCATTCTCTCCACAGCACTGGAGCTGTTTTCTATTAACTCTGTTAAAAATTGCCTATTGCCCTTGAAGTTTCATGTCTAAATAAACTGAATAAGTTGCTGAAACACACCTAGTCCTAAACCCTAATATATGTCATTCTGACATTTGCATTATTTCATACAGAATAACACCATAAACATTCATGAAAATACTGCAGAAAGAGGATGACAGTATAGATACCATACAATTATTCATAAATGGAAGGCAAGGGTTTTAAGAAATGGTATTATAAATGTATTAGAAATGGTACAGCTCAGTCTCCTGTCAGAGATGAAGTTACCAGCACAGCTTTCAGATATGCAAAACACAAGAGAAATAGAAGCAACTGGTGATTTTGTGTAGAAATAATAACTACTCATACAGGGTCAATATTGTGACCTCAAATTCTGACTTTCACTGAGCCATTTGACCATAAATAACATGAAGTACATGTAGATGAGAAACTCTTCTTTCACTCTGTGACACTCTTCTCTTAGGCCATGAAGAAACCTATGGCTTGAGTACAATCCTGGTATTTAAGATTCAAATGGGAAGAGAAAAGTTTTCACTTCAGATGGGTTGCAGTTTTGTTTTTCTGCTTCAAATCCTCAACAGATCTCCTCCTTGTGCTGGTGAGCAGTTTTACACTCCCTTTCTTCCCCAGAGAGCAAGGAAGCTGAAATCCCACACCCAACACAACAGATTGCCAGGAAGATCACCAGCCCAAGCCACCTCAACAACCAGCTACGTGACTAAACTCCAGGCTGGGTTGCCATTGCCTCATCAAGTTCTCTCAAATGACTACTAAAAATTTTTTTTTTGACTCCAAGAGATGGATTATTTTGGGGGCATTTATGACCTTTACAGTGTTTTCTACATATATTTGATAGTCAAATAAAAATTGTAACATTTATGGCTACCCGTAAGTGTGGAGGACTCTTCTGCCATGACAAACCTCTTGATCACCCTGGGGGGGGTGGGTTGTGTCATGAGTGGTTTGTCTTTACCCCAAGGAGTCACTCAGATGCACTCATTCACATTCTTCTAAACTGATGAAAACCCTGAGTTTCCTCACATTTGAGCTGAGTAAACAGAAGCACCTTCTCAGAGGTTACAACCTGTAAAACAGATCTGCACCGATGCCCAGACTTCCTCTAGCAGGCTAACAGCTTTACAAGGTAATCAGAACATTTAACCAGAAGCTGAATTACTGAACGTTAATTCTTTACAATAGCAAAACTGAGAACATCCATGAACTACTGGAATGGAAAAGGCTATTTTAGCTGGTGGAAGAACAAAGCTAGATTTGTCAGCACCCAGTGCAATCCTGCTGGTAGCCTGGTCCTTCAGGGATTCCAATCAAACCGGTTGAACTATAAGAACAGGTACCACCCAGTTTAGAGGACAATTCTGCAACAATATTTACTTTGATTGTTATTTTAAAATCAGCATTGTCCTTTCAAAATGCAGAAACTCTTTCTTTAAACTGCTTGCTTTCCTACCTATGGTCTACACCTTAGTCTTCGTATGATCCAGAAAAAATTGACTGTATTATGAAAAATAGCAATTTATATGCAAATCTTCTACTTTTTCTTTTTAAATGATGTGGTAGCATTAGTATATGAAGACAAAGGGCAAAGATTTTCCCAAACAAAACAGTGTTTTATGGCTATATGTAGATAAAGTCTCTTGGAAACTGTGGGGGTTTTTTCTTCCTTTCTTTTCATATTGTTTACCTGTAAAAATTAAATAAACCCAAACTAAAAATGTCACACTTCCAGCTGGAATAGAAGCACTCAGAAATTATGTGAAACCCAACATTACAGTCAACTTTTAGAAGTATGTAGCAAAGAATGGTGATACCTGACCTCCCTTTCTATTTTGCAGGAATCAAGGATTCAGATCTGTGTTAGCTTCACAAATTTCACCTGATAGACAGATGTTCCAGGAACACAAAGGTACTGGATGTAGGTTATTGGCCCAAGAGTTTCACAGTACAGAAAAGCAGTTTGACAGGTACATCTTCATATCTTGCTGTTTGTTTAACTGGTGTCTTTCCTATCTCAGTTGTACCACTTTAAGACTTTTTATGAGAGAAAATACTCTCTAATTTTCTACCCACTTTTCTTATCTGGAATCAGGTTGGACTGCAACAGATCACTGTTTTGTCTGAGTGCAGAATTAAACCAACTCCATCCAGAGGGAGCCTTGACAGGCTTTAGAGTTGGGCCCGTGTGAGGCTCGTAAAGTTTAGATTAGATATTAGGAAGAAATTCTGCCCTGTGAGGGTGATGAGGCACTGGAACAGGATTCCCAGAGAAGATGGGTCAGCCCCTTCCCTGGAAGTGTTTAAGGCCAGGCTGGATGGGGCTTCGAGCACCCTGGTCTAATGGAAGGTGTCTGTGCCCACAGTGGGGGGTTGGAACGAGATGATCTTTCAAGTCCCTCCCAACCCAAGCCATTCTACGGTTCTGTGATTTCTGTGGAAACCTTGTGAAGCAGCAAATTTATCAATTCCAAAAGCCAAAGACACTCACAGTCCAATATCATCATCTGAGGTGAGGTGTGTTCTGGTGTGTTTGCAATACTGATACAGTGAAGCTCTTTGCTATTTAGACAGTTGTGACCCTCTCAGCAGTTCTGATAACAAGTGAAGAGTGGAACACAGATTCAGTGGGGCATTCACGGACTGAGGAAAAGACAGGTTTTGTAGAAAGGGCATTTTACTGGTACTTGCTCCTGGAGTGAAGCCACAGATGTCACAGACGTTTGCTTTGTCTGTAGACTGCTCTTCCAGAGGAAGTGCCAGAAAATGAGTTGTTTAGTGACATTTAAGCTATGCTAGACAAATGGTTTGAAAACTCACTACAGGAAAAGATCCCCTACTGACAAGGGAATGAACTGTATTACACAATTCTGCTCACACTCACTTTGGATCCACACCAGTGTTGCTGAGATAAAAATATGACCCCAAGGGCTATTTCCATCTCTTTCTCATGATCCATTTTGTTGCAACAGAGCTTTAAGGTTATGAATACAGTAACTTATTTGAAAGAGAAGCTACTAGAGACAATGAAGAAAGTTCTTATTCAAACATATGGGTCCTCACTAAAAACAGACAAGGAGAAATTACTGTCAAGTTATTTGCTTTATAATGTGCTTCATTGTCTCTTAAAAATAAAGGCTCCTCTTTTCCACACTCAATTTAACCATTATTGTATTGTACTTGTTAGAATGTCAATTTAAGAATCTAAATTTGTTAATTTTTTTTTTTTTTTTTTTAGCAAGGGGAAACAAACTTTCTGTCTCTTGTTCAGTTTTTTATTCCTTTTATTGCAAATTGTCCAATTTCACTGTCACTCCTTTTTTTTTTTTTTTTTTTGTTTCATTCCCTAGAAATTCCCAGTTCCTTCAGTGCCTGAGCAAGGTTGTCTTGTTCTGCCATCTAGCGAGCCCTGCTCAGGATAACACGCTCCTTACCAACCAGTGAGGGACAGCTGAAAAGCTACAAACCGGGGGGATTCTTGAAAATCTTTATCCCCTATATATTTGTCCTTTCATAAAACCTGCAAATAAAAGGCTCCATCATGTTGTAGGTTAATGTATCTTTTCCCTAAACAGAAAAACCTATTATTGTAATTTACCATTTGATTTACAAGGGGTTTAAACAGGACTCATCTCGTGACAGGCAGTAATTTAAGCGTTACCCACCAATGTATTATAGCAGATGGTTTGATGCAGTGTCTCCTTTCAATAGGTGTATTCCTGTGATGGACATTTGTGGATAAAGGTCCTGTTGTGCCAAGGTAATTAAACTGCCAATATGTACACTGATATTAAGGAGAAAAGCTTTTTTTTCTGTTTGGAGATATACCACAACAGCAAAAGTGTTTCCTGCAACCAACTGAGCTTCCCTTTGGTTAGTAAATCAGATTTTGGCCTCATTTGGACCAGGTGGCCACTGGTTTTACTGTGTTAGATGACTGTGCTATACATACAACCCACTAATAAGTATTTCTTAATACACTTACTGTCAGATCCAAAGCCCATTGCAGTCAATGAAAAGCCTTTCAATGGCCTTAAACTGGCTTTAGTCCAGGTCCTTGTTCACTACAGAATTCTTAATTGAAAATTAAAAGATGCAAGTGAAAAAAAAAAACAATCAGGTGGGAGAAGGGGAGAGCGTTTTTTAACCAAATAAGTTCTATTCAGGCATCGTGCTGGGATTAGACTGGAATTAAAACCCCATGAATAAGATCATCACTCACAGGAAGCAAGGTCAGCAAGCAGCTTAAAGCAAACACAGTGAAACACTCAGTCACTGCTACTATTGCAGAAACCTTCTTTAAACAACACAAAGTATCTAAGAAATAACCACAGGAAGAAGAAAAAAAAAAAAAAGACAAAAACCATACGAGAAGAATCTCACATTTTCTACCTCCTAGAACTGAATTAACTTGAGTAGAAGGTCCATGGCAATGTTTGAATGTAACACACACACATACAAAGCAAACTGATCATTTCAATCTTTCATTATTACTATTAGTTTGGATGGTGGGGGGAAAACAAATAATATCCTCAAACCAAAGGATCTGGTCACTTTAGAGTTGCATTGCCAAGTTAGTGTAATGCACTGGGGGTCTGCCATGAAAAATTTATTCACTTGAAGGTATTTTCTGCCTTGGAAAAGGTTTTATAATCAAAATCAGATTTTCATTTGCTGTGAATGACAGAAAAAAAAGGTTTTTATCCACATGGATAGGTATTTTCCCAAGTCTAAAGGGACAGGAAGAAGACAAGGGTAAAAGAGTATACTTGAAAATGTACTTCTAAGCTACTTGCAGAAATGTAATATCCTTAAACTGCCTGCCACAGTTCAGTACAATGCAAAAACATTAACCAAAGCCAGAAGCAAGCATCCATTTACACTGCAGAAAATGCCCTACATTACACCTTACTGCAGGCAATTCAAAAAAAGCAAGTTTAATCTCAAATCACCTTCCATGTTATTGTGCTCCTTGTAATAATGTAATATACAACCATGAGTAAAAATTACTGACTGTGGAACTGACAGCTGCAGTCAGTAATATATGGGGCTCTTTTCCTTCTTCAGTTTGAGTTTATGTGTTTCTGCCTCCTCCTGGCACATTAATTCATAACGACATCCCAGGCAGATCCCACTGCAAATTTTCCTGCTTTGAGCAACCCTGGCTCATTCAAAGCACAAATGACTCCTAATCTGATTTCCCAAAAACAAAACAAACAAAAAACCAAAAATAAAACTAAAAACTAAGGTTTCTGTAATGCTATTCTAGTGATATTCTAGATATACTTGTTTACCTGTCTCTACGTTTCAATCTTTCAATATTACTATTTGTTTGGATGATGGAGGGGGGAAACAATTGCTGAACTTATCGGCCAGTTTACAATTTGACAAAAAGGTTGGAATCCAAACAACATTAGTTTCTGAAAATTACATCAGAACCAGGTGGAATGAGGAGAAATAGATTTAGCGTTCTGGGGAGAAAAAGAAATCTTAGCCTGCTATTAGATATCAGCTACTCTGCCCCAGTGCTCCTGTGCAGGACATAAGTCTCGAGAAAATCAAGTTTCCTCAGCTCTGCAGCTGACAGGAACTGTTTTGCCCACACTCTCTCTTGTGTTAACAGCTCCTCCGTGCTTCGGGCAGGCCAGTTTGTTCCACGGCAACACTTGGGATGGGGCTGTGTGAGCACCGGGACGTGCCTGCAGGCTCAGACACCCGAACAGCAATGCTGCATGAAATGCCAGCCAAGCACCAAACACTAACTGCTACTGCTACTTCAGGAGCTGTAACTTGTAGTAAACTGCACATCTATCAACAGAAAATCTCCGGGCACCAACAGCCAACAGCTGTGGCTTAAGACACTGCAGTTGACTCCAGCAGGCTGGTAAACAGTGGTGCTTGCAGGCACTTCCCAGAAATGAATGCCTGCCTGCTCCAGGTGCAAAACGTTAAACACACAGCTTTGCAGCAAAACCAAAGACTCTCCTGAACTTGCAAACCACAAGGAC
>NW_020957330.1:0-7932 GCF_003031625.1 Empidonax traillii | reverse complement strand
AGGCTCAGACACCCGAACAGCAATGCTGCATGAAATGCCAGCCAAGCACCAAACACTAACTGCTACTGCTACTTCAGGAGCTGTAACTTGTAGTAAACTGCACATCTATCAACAGAAAATCTCCGGGCACCAACAGCCAACAGCTGTGGCTTAAGACACTGCAGTTGACTCCAGCAGGCTGGTAAACAGAGCACGGTGGTGCTTGCAGGCACTTCCCAGAAATGAATGCCTGCCTGCTCCAGGTGCAAAACGTTAAACACACAGCTTTGCAGCAAAACCAAAGACTCTCCTGAACTTGCAAACCACAAGGATCTTTCCTCAAAGTTTATCAACTGCTGGAGAGGTTGGGCATCAGCATCAGAGAGCGCCTCAAACACAAATGCCTTCCTGCAAGGAAGAAAACAACCAGTGATGTAACACGTATAACATTCTGGGTTTGGGTGTCTGAACGGAGATGTTGTTCAGGGATGTCCTGCTCAGAGCACTTCTTGCCTAATCCTGCTTTCACTGAAACCAAGAGCCTCGTGGGATTCAATTCCAAGGGAGTGAAAGCAGCACAGCAGGAACGCAGCCTCTGCAAGGGCTGCCACAGGCAGGTAAGGACAGGAGCAGGAGGGACACAGTGACTCTGCAGGGAGGGACAGACAGGAACCATCTGCCTTCTCACACACACCACAGAGTTAACAGCCAACCTGACAAAATAGGCTGGATAACGCTTTGCTTCTCAGTATTGCTTTTAAATGTGGAATTGTGTAACTCTACTCAATAATTTTATAATTCAGGTATTTATTAATGCACTGGAGATCTGCTTTGTTTCCATGCATTTGCTGAAGAGTCTCAGATCTAGTGGGAGAGATGTATATTTTCAAGGTGTTCAATTTCTAGAATTTAGCCATTTATTTCTTCAAGTTCATGGAACTCAAGGGAAATCCCGGGTTTACTGAATTCACCGAGGAAACTCCCTCATGCCTCAAACTATCAAATACACAAATAAGGAAAGCCATCTTGATAGCACAAATAAATCTAGCTGGAAAATATTTTGCATATATGCAAATTTTTCCAAACACATTTTATGTATATAAAATCAATAAATGTGGAAAAAATCGATTTTGGAAAAGAATTCCTTCATCAGGTAGAAATAAAAAAGTATTCATTTTACCACTCACACTTTCAGCAGATGTAATGGTGCCAAAAAACCCATGCTTGTACCTTTTAAGAATATGAATTGTCTAGGAGTTGGAACTATATGATCTTCAAGGCCCCTTCCAACCCAAACCATTCTATGATTCTATAAAACTGGAGCAGAAACCAGAATTCAAACAAGTATTCTTCGTAATATTCATTCCCAAAATCTGGCCAGATTCCCATCTACCAAACTCTCAATCTGGAAGAGGAAAAATAAAATATAAAAATTTAAAAAAATTCAAAAGAAAAAAAGAGAGGCATAAAAGGAAACATGGACAGAGGGCAAGAGAGAAATGTTTGTCTCCTGTCTTCTTCCAAGTTTAACATCATGTATTGTCAGCACCCCGCCAAACTGAAATTTGGCATAAATAGTGCAATATCAATCATTTTCTTAAAATCACAATACATTTTCTCTATTTCAGTATTCATATCAAAAAATTAAAAGATATGAAGGCTACAATTAAGGGCACTGTCACACTTTATATAAGTTCTGTTGCAGACATACTTTTATTGTTTTGTTTTTTTTTTTTTTAACTTCCTTATATTGTAGTTCTTTCAAATAAGTTAGAAAATATTCAGTAATTTCGTAGATGGGATCAGAATACTGTAATTACATAGGCTTACAAATTCAACTGCAGCTTCTGAGTTTGTTTTCTACCACTGTCAACATTATTAGCAAGAGCAGAACATCATCTGAAAATCCCTGGTCCACACTCACGTTTTCACATCTCACCACTGACAAGTAGCACAAAGCACATAAAACTTAGTCAGGATGTCCTGTGAGAAGCTTCCCAGATTCATTTCAGGACAACATGACAGAAATCAAGGCATGTAGAGGGATATAAGAAATTACTGAGTCTGGCATACCTGGTGAGTAAAGAAAAATCAGTGCTAATCATAATCCTTTTAGGAGGGGGGAACAAGCAGAATAAAACCACATAAATTTTCACTGAGCACAAATGCTGTGATCTATTTCTTCCCGTACAATCAGCATGACTGAGAGGAGATACCAACAGAGATGATGCCAGTGAGCAAAGAAGGAATCTCATTGCCCACAACCCCTGTAAGCAAAAAAAAAAAATCAATCCAAAACAAAACCAACAACCAAAAAAGCACACAACATACAAACCCCCTGCACATTTTAATCCAGTAAGTGACTGAAAAATCCTGCATCACCTGACAAAGGCACAAGACAGAGTGTGAAATGCATCATCAAAGCTGTAAGAGCTGCTGACACAGCACATGAAGTCATTGCTGCCTGAAATGATCCTGGCTCAGACTCCCACTGAGAAGCAGAGAAAGCTCCAGTTTCATTCTGATTGCTTGGAGCTGGAATGTAAATCAGGATGGTTCAAGAAAGGTGAACAAAGTCACCAGCATATCAGAGCAACACAGGAGATCCCACTCAACACTTCCTCTCTGGTCTCCAGCCAGGACTGTGAAACACTTCTCGATATTGTGCTCTCAATGTGTCTCCTGCACACACTTTAACCCAGTCAGCCAACTTGGCAACAGTGGGAACTTTATCTGGGAATTTATATAAGGTGCAACTATACTGGAAGTCCAATAAGAAACCATGATGGATCTGAGCCTGTAGTTGCACTGGCATTGCATTAGTTCAGTGTGTTTGCAGTGTTTCAGTGTACTGTCATAGCAATGCAAAAGGAGAAGAGAAGTAGGGGGGGAAGGAGTGGACTGAACTGAAAAATAGTCTTTTACAGATCAAAACACTGATACTTCAAATCAAGGGTTCCCATGCAGTGGCAGATGTCACCCAACTAAGCTGCACATTTCAGCAAAGCTAAACATCGATCACCCATCCTTTCTACCCCACCAATGCATTGTGGGTTCTGTGCCCTTACTCTCCATTCCTAAAAAAGCAGTCTGAGTCCTGAGCTATTCCAGCAGCACTGCCTCTCCTACAATGGGTTCCAAACCTCACAGCCTAGGAGCTGGCCAGCAGCACGAGGGAGGTGATTCACTTCTCCCATTCAGCCTGGAGAAGGCTCTGAGGAGACCTCATTGCAGACTTTCAATATTTGAGGGGATTTATAAGATGGGGAAAGACTTTTTAGCAGGGCCTGTTGCAACAGGACAAGGGGGAACAGTTTTAAACTAATAGAGAGTAGGTTCAGACTGGATATAAGGAAGAAGTTTTTTACAATAAGGGTGATGGAATACTGGAACAGGTTACCCAGAAAGGTGCTAGATATCCCATTCTGGAAACAGTCAGGGTCAGGCTGGATGAGGCTCTGAGCAATCTGACCTAGTTGAAGATGCCCCTCCTCATTCAGGAGGGTTGGAGTAGGTGGCCCTTAAGGGTCCCTTCCAACCCAAACCATTCTATGATTCTATGAGGCTTATCATGTTCCATGTGTGCTTGATTATTCTCTAACACATAAATGACAAAAACAATTTGAATGCTTGCAAGCAGACACAAAAAATGCTCCTTTGACAGAGATAGAGAAGGTCTAAGAGTGGGCAGAAGTGAACAGCAGCACTTACTAGGAGCATGCCACAACAGATGACTGTGCTGAAGTCATATGTTTCTTAACAAAAAAAACAAACACCTTCATCAGAGTGGCCTTACATGTAATTTTCACACAGATGTTCACATTTCTTTCCTTTAATTTTTTTTTTCCACCAAAAGTAAAACTTAATAACCGAACAAAACCCCTTTGACTTCACAACAAAACGAAGAAAAATGCAGCAGAACTCGAGGTGGGGAAGCAGATTGGTCTAAACTACAGTTGAACAAAAAAGCAAAGGCTTTCTGTCAAATGCAATCTACAAAGTCTCTGCTGGTCCATAAAGCACTTAGGTGACTTCCTGAGCCATGTCCATGTTCAAATGCGTTTTGAAAAATGTGAGCTTGCAACTATTACTTCAGGAGGATACATCCTGAAGCAACAGCCGTGAGCTGTGAGGTAGCAATTTGATCAGCAGCTTGCAAGAACAATAGGCAGAGAGAGAACACCCTGCACAGTCATGACACTCCATGCAGAGAAATTGATGGGATTAAGGCTAAACCAAACATCTGGCTTCTTCTCCACTAAACATTTTGGCTGCAGGGAAGACAATAAAAAACAGAGTCCCAAAAGAAAACAGAACAGGGCTAGTTGTGCTTTAGTGCGTTATTTCAGAGCTAACATAACAATTTTAATAGTGCTTCTGAAGAAAGCTGTAGTCTTAAAGGTGTAAAATATGAGATTTCTCCTGTTTGTTGCAGGGAAACACCTGCTTGAAGGATATGCTATTGCTGAAGCTTTTAAAAAGACAGGGCCATCAAGCTCTTCTGATCTCATCAGCTGCAAGCCACTACGCACACTGTGCATTCTCCACTGATTGTATCTTTAGCTTTGTTTTGTTTTAAAACCTTATGTTACCACATTAACTACAGCCTTAGACAGCTTCTTGGCCCAGGCTCTGAGACTTTCAGAGGGTCGGGGCAGAGCAGTAGAGCTCTTTATGATCTCATGACAGACCACAAAAAGCACTGCACAGCTACCCCGCTGGCTCTGTTTACACATTCTTTTAAAAATGCAGAACAGCCCCAGTCTGCTGTGCTGCTGAAGGTGTGGCTGGTGTCATCCTGCAGAGCCCACGAATCCCAGCTGAGATCTCTGAAGTGCAGTTTCTCATGCTAACAGAAGGGACTGTCAGGACTGGAATAACAACAGCACAATACAGGATTGTGAAATGGGAATGCTTATTCTAACATAATTTCAAATAAAAAAAAAAAACAGGGTGAAAGCCTGGATCCACTGAGATCACTAAAGGGTTTTGCCAGACTTCAAGAAGCCAGGATTTCATGGGCAGCATTTACTTCAGCTCATCAACGTAAAAAGATATCCCATAGGAAATCAATGCCATGAAAGATTTAAGACAGCAACAGATTTAGAAAATACAGTATAGCAATGTCTGATGCCCTTCCTGCTCTGAAAACATCTTGCTAGGTTGGCTTAAAAGAGTAGCCATCCTTCTGAGGTTAGGCTTGGGCCCCTCACAGCGTGTCACACAACTCAGAATGGCCAATGGCAGCAGAAATGGCTCCTCACCCTTAATGAAAACAGCAAAATGCCTCAGAAACGCTGTGACACAAAAACACCACTGCAGGCTGGAGGAGAAAGAGAAGCAAATATCATTCAGAAGACCAACAGGATTGAGAATTAGGTCACATCTGAGAATGCTCATGAGGTGTGCTGCTATAGCAACTCTGCTACGAGGGGCTTGAAAGGAAGCAGCTTGCTGCCTGCTCTTTGGCTCTGCTGACGGGTGTTTCTAGCGATGGCCATTTCTAAAGGATGGTGGGATCCCATTGTCCCCCATCCTACACAGTCATCCAGGCTTTCTACTCCTGCAGTTGTAGCCTCGTAGCCTGGCCCTCGTGGGTTGTGTTGATCCAGCCAACTGTCCAGCAGGGAGCAGAGTGAGGAGGATAAATCACACCCTCAACGTGCAGAGAGGAAGAACTGGGAAAAACATTAATAAAAATTAACTGCTGGAAGAGAGAGCTGCAGCAAGACAAAACCAGATCAAAGGCACACATTGCTCACAAAGCCCCTGAGGGCTTTTCTGTGCCACAAAAGGTTCCATATTTGAACAGCCTGGAACACAGCACCGTGCCAGGAGCTGTGAAACCACCAAGGAACAAGCTATTTCTATTGTAGTACTAAACAATCTTCCACTTACCATGAAAGGTTTGTTTGATAGTTCATAGATACAGACTGCAGATCACTTATTATCACACAGGTCTGCAATCCTGCCACAGTTATTAAAGGTAGAGCGTAACAAAAGATGAAATGAATCTTTGCTGTGACATGTTTTGATTTCTTAAACTTTTGTGAAATTCATTTGCAACAAAAAAAGAAGTCCATGTAAACATCAAAACTCAGCTGTTTGATTCAGAAAACACAGGGATACAGCATGCATGTCTTACTGCAAGAGTCAAATCCAAGGGAGAACAAAATTCAGCTGTACCTGGACTGACAGTAATCTTTTACAGAAAGTTGGCCCTTAAGAACCTCCTAATATTGACTTGAGGTGGAGAAATCAATGCAGGTGGGATGTTATTATGGGAATGAAAGTTCCCCAGAGTAATGTGGACCCCATTCTGCTGCATCAATGTATTCATAAATACAAACCCCAGGTGAAAGAATCCCTGCTTACCTCGTCTGGGGCAGTGATGGGAGGGGAAAGAAAAATTAAAGCCCAGAGTAGTGGCAAGGAAATGGGATTTGCCTGAGGTTGTAGAACTAAGCAACAGCAAAATGATGCCATTGTATTCCCATTCCCTATTTTCTCTATTCCACAGGCACGCTTACAGGACGATGGTTGAATACACTTAGAATTAACTTTTAGTGAGAACAACAAATATGATTTTAAAAATTATGCTTTTTCACCTTTGAGGCTTCAAAGAGACACAAAACCAGGCAACATGTTAAATACTCTCAGATACTGTTATACCACCTCTCTGCCCTTTGAAACAACATACTAAAATATTTCATTTTTTTAATGTCATACAGGGTGTTCAAATTCTAACAGCTTTCTCTGAGAAGCCACATTAATGGCTGAAGAGCATGGAAGATTTACTATCTATTGCCCTTTTTTTATGTTCTGAGAATTAATTGGGTGGGGGTGTCTTGCCAGTTTTCAAATGTTCCTTTTCTGTTTTGTGCCATTTGCCTTCCCTGTTTCAGGGGATCATTTGAATGTCGAATCTCATCAACTCTGTGTGTTCAAAGCCGTAATTCTAATTAAACTTTTGCAAAGGTAGATATCAACTTTTACAATAGCTATAAACTAGGACATGAGAAAAATACATTAAAAAGAAAAAAAAAACAGATAAAACTGTAAGAAGAGTGAGCACCTCAAGCATTTCTGGAGGATGTGCCCATTCCCACAGTTTGCTTCTCTTCACTTGACACCTTTCTTCATGCAGTAAGCATGAGTGCTTATTCCAGTGAGCTTTCCTTTGTGCAGCTTTCCTGGATGTCTCTTCCATTTCATCTACATTTTGTTTGGGGGTTTTGGGGGTTTTTTTTGGCTGACAGCTCAGAATTCAAATGCTGAGCCATTTCTGGGTGATAAAGTGACCAAGAACTCAAACTGGAATAGGAAGAACCACCAGAAGATTACAGCATGATCAAGAAGTGGAGCTATCAGAAATCCTCTGTATTACTTATTTTTCAGAGCTTATTTAAAGAACAGTAATTATATGCAAGCAAACAGAAACATTCTGCAGGAACGTTCCTTTTCTGGACACTTCCATCAAATATCTGCTTTTTCACACCAGTATCACAACAGAATTCCATGAAACGTTGTCTACAGATGTATCAGAAACTCCCCAAAACGCTGCATCAGCTGTAGGAATCAGAGGTAGAATTCTTCCAAAAGGTCCAGTTTTACTTCTTACAACACTACAGAAACCCCTACACGCTTTTACCTGTCTGAATCCTGAATCAAGTTCAGTGTGACTGATATTTGTTAGGCTGCTGTAAAACACAGTGAATAAGCAACTTCATGAACCAAGTCTCAGCCATGAGGAATTGCCAGTTTTTCAGCCCACCTGATCCACTCACTAATTTGTGTCAGGTCTTGCCTATAGAAAGTATGGAACTTATCCAGAACAAACTGAGGCGTTGGAGAAGCCTTCACCAACCAATTTACACCTGCTCTTGTATTTGGCCAACAGCTGAATGACACCAGAATGGGGTCAGGGAGAAAAAAAGAAGAAAAAAAAAAAAA
>NW_020957329.1:67078-69837 GCF_003031625.1 Empidonax traillii | reverse complement strand
AGAAACATCTTCTCCCTGTGGTGCTGAACTGGTTTGACCCTGATGCTCATCATCCCCAGCAGATGTGACACGGGCTGCGCCCGGGCACAGGGAGGTGTCACATCGAGTTGGCAGCACAGGAGAACCTCCCACTGATCACAGCCAGGTCTCATCTCCCCTCTGTGAGTGACTGGCGTCGCTTCTGCACCCACACACGTGTCACACGGGGTTGCTGCTTCCTTGGAGAAGAAAAAAAGGGGATTTTAGTTAGAAACCTTTTTTGGTTTTTGTTTTTTTTTTTTTAATTAAAAGAATGAGCTTGATGATCTGTGGTTCAATTAGATTTGTCTTGTCTATTTATTTATTTATTTTTATTTTAATGAGGGGTGAAGCACTGTGTGAACCACAGATGGTTTGGTTTTAAATGCATTCCCCTGGCATCATTCCTGGTGAGCTCCAGCAAAGTGAAAACACAGGTGTTAGCCCTCCAGGTAGGCTGAGGAGGAGGAATGCCTCTGCTGGTGGCATCTCCCACCTGCAGATCACACTGTGTGTGAGATCTGCTCAGAGGAGGCAGAGCCCCTGCAGGAGGTTTAACCCCAGCACTGGGTGCTCACACCTTGGGGACTGCAGTCACATTTCTCTGTGTAAAGAGAAATTCTTGCACTGCACTGGACCGGATTAAAGCCTCCAGTGCTCCTCAGGTGCTTCTGTGTTGCTGTTTTCTTATAAGCAACATCTTTCTGTGACCAGGGAATAACAACCCTGAAAGGGCAGCTCCCCCCATGTCGTGGTTTTGCTCTGGGTCAATTTTGCCTTCCACCCCCCACACAATTACTACTAGTTGAGAGAAAGTATTTGCAGACAAAAGAGAGACAGGACTTGGGGAAACAGTATAAACATTTATTATTAGTAAAATAAAAACTACTACTAAGTTAAAAACTAAAGAACTATATCTATAACAATTTTTACTCAAGTTGAAGTGCAATATATACACAGAAATACTTCTTCCCTTTTTATACTAGTCCAAGGAGAAGAAGTAGTTTCATTCTGTATCTTTGGAGTTCCAGTTTTCTCCTTCTAGTAGCAGATCCTCAGCAGCAGCACACTTTCATTGCAGTTGGAACTTCTTCTCTCTCCCTCTCGTTCTGTGTTGGCTTCCAGGGCTGGGCTTACCCCCCTCCTGGGCTAAGACTGAAGGCTGGAAATTACTCAGGTCCTGAAGGGTCTTTCTTCCATAGGCTTGCAAGGGGACACTTGCTTACTATGGATCTTCTTCCACAGGGTTACAGGGGATAATGGTTTAAGAGTCCACCCCTGTTTTCCTATGGAGGTCCCTCCCCATGGGAGAACAGTCCTTGATAGACTTTTCGGCATGGGTCTAATATGAATCCACACACGCACGGATTCCAGCATCTCACATGAGCCATCTTGCTCCAGCATGAGATTTTTCAGAGTCACAAAAACTTTAACAGCAGTATAGATCCACACACGCACGGATCTCGGTATCTCACTTGAGTCATCACTGCTTCAGTACAGGTTTCCCTCAGGGTTGCAAATCTCCACCAGGACTCTGCCTCACTTCAGTCCTTTTCATGAAGCCTCGGTTCTCTTTAGTACATCCACAGACTTCTTTATCAGCTGCATGGGGAGTCTCCTTACTCCAACACACTTTTACAAGTAGCAGGGATTATTTTTCAGTCTTTTCCTTGCTAAGGAGAGAGAGTAAAAGGCAGGGGGGAAACAAGCCTCCCCCCTTCCGCACTTTACTTTTCTTGCTGCAGTTTCGGCTGCCAGCTCCGACCTTGGAAGCTCCGTTATCTTTCGGCTGGAATTCTTCCACAGCAGTTTCTGTCTAAGCAGTCCATCTTTTAAACTTTTTTTTCTCTTCACTCTCTTACAAGAGAGAAGGGAGGACTTCAGTGCTGCACCTGCTCCCCCACCCGGCCCAAGCCGGGGGAGGAGGGAGTCTGGCCCTACTTCGGGCCCGGTACTCCTCTCCCCTACATGGCTGCTACTCTAATTCCAACTGCGCCAACAACCTTCTCTTCCGTTTTCTTGAAGATGTAATTAGCAAAGGCGTTTCTGGACTTTTGATTGGTCTTTTTGTCCGGAAATTACCTGGACAAAACCCTCATCAGCCCCAGGGTTGGGCTGAGGGGCAAAACCACGACACCCCAGGACACACAGGAATTCTGCTCATGCACTGATGGCAGACTGAGGACCTGGTTTCTTTTACATCCACAGTTCTAATTTCCACCCTTATGGTGATTGGTTCTACAATCACAGAACCATTAACGTTGGAAAAGACCTCCGAGATCATCCAGTCCAACCTTTGACCCATCACCACCTTGTCAACCAGACCAGAGCACTGAGTGCCACATCCAGGCATTAAAGAGGGATGAGACACAATAAAGGACAGTCCACAGCAACAAGAATTATCAAAAAGCTGGGAAAAAGGGGAAGGAAGCAGCCCTGTGAAGAGCCCTAGGTCAGATCCATCAGCAGAGATGTGCTGAGTGGATCCTATCTCAGGGCAGGGAGAGTCTCATCCACCTCCTCTCTTTAACACCTGAATCTCTCTGCATTCCTTGCTGCTTCTCCAATAAACACATAAAATAATTGGTGTTTATCCTGAGAATGTACCCCGAAAAAGGCCACTGATTCGAGTTCTGAAGGTAACACAACCCTCAAGAAGCCCTGACCTGCACTTCAACCAGCCAGCAGGGATTCCTGGATCTCCAAGGGATACATCTGTTATTTTGGTGAAGAAAACAGCT
>NW_020957329.1:62547-66483 GCF_003031625.1 Empidonax traillii | reverse complement strand
AAGTGAGGGAAATGAGGGACTTCTGAGGGAAAAATCAGGCCCTAAGTCACACCCTCCATGGACATCTGCCTGTGCAGAGGCCATAATGTTGCTAAGAAATCCACAGCAAGTTGTCACCTGCCCTCAAGCAGGGATTTCACACCTCAGAGAGGATACAGGGAGCTCTCAGGGGGCAGTGCTGTAATTTAAAGTGACTTTCACTTCTTTTGGAGACAAGGCCAGGTTGGATGTGGCCCTGGGCAAGCTGGTCTAGTGGAAGGTGTCCCAGCCCAGGGCAGGGGGTTGGAACTAAATAAGCTTTAAGGTCCCTTCCAACCCAAACCACTCTATGATGGCTTTTCCAGTTTTCCAGCAGTGCTAAAAACACCACATGGAAGACTAAGGACAGAAGGAGTAAGTTCCAATCAATCTCCTTGCCCTTCACACCTTCTGTAAAGGCCAAATATTCATCCTTGCAACAGAAATGAATAACCACAGCCAGGAGCAGAGGCGGAAGGGAAATGTTATAAACCCTCAGCAGCTGTTTTTGCAGAACTGGGTTCACCAACGTGTCTGGAGTGCACAGAACATCCCTTTTCCTCCCTTCCTCACTGGCCTTCACAGGGCAGGTTTCCACCCAGGGATTCATTTCAAGTAGGAAACAAGATGCATAATTAGTGCAGCTAATGACAAGGATGAGTTTCCAGTCTAAGCAGGAACAGACCAACCATTCTCAGTTCAGCAGGAGAGAGTTTGTTCACAGTAAGTCTTCCCTGTCCAGTAAATCATGGCCTGCTTTCCCAAAGGCCTGTGTCCTCTAAACAGCACAAACCCTGGTATGAAAACGAGCTCCCTCAGGTCTCTGAGGTGAGCAGATGTTGCAGCACAGCAAAGGGTTAAGGAATGTTCTCTGAAAACCAGACTGTTTAATAATTCAGACAAAGCCTCACGCCAAGTTTATCACACGCCACAGAGAACATGGCCAGTAATACAATCAATTTAATTATCCTCCTTTATCGAGGTTCATCTGGATCTGGCCTTCCAGGAAGACAGCTGGGCTATTCTGTGCATACCTGGGCTGGTACATACCCAAAACAAGTGAGGGTTCAAGCCCCAGGAGAAAAGGGTTTTGATGGGAAGGATTTTCCAATCCAATCCTGCAGTTGTTGGGACGCTCAGCTAAGAGCAAACAGATCCCCCCAAAAGCCTTTGGGTATGGATGGATCCTTTGATGCTGGGGAGGAGAAGGCTGGGAAAGCCCAGAATGCAAGACAGGTTTTGGAAAAACGTCCTTGTGCCGTGGTTTTTGTAACTTTGCTCCACTGTCAGCACAGTGATGCAGCTTCCTAAAAAGCTGAGAAACCAAGAAAATGGGAAATGACCATCTGATCCAGAAGGAGTGGCCTGCTCTGTTTTTTTTTTTTTTTTTTTTGTGGTGGTTTATACCTCTTGAAGATGGATTGGAGTTTTTTGACAAAAACAATCTAAGCAAAAAAAAAACCAAGAAAAATACCACAGCAAAACAAACAAACAAACAACAAACACACAAAAACCAAACCAAACAAAAGCAAACAAACAAAAAAGTACAATAGTCCTTGGGGACAAAAAAAAGGGTTTTGTCTAAATAATTCTATTTTCATTCTCCTTAAATAAAAATCAGCAATGCCTGGAATCTGGGAAATATCCCAAGAATGGTTTGGGTTGGAAGGGGCCTTAAAGATCACCTTGTGATGATCTACCATAGACACCTCAGTGCAAGGTTGGCATCTCAAGCCCCCTATAGTTGTGGACTATTTGACTAGTTGGTGCCTCTGTAATTAGCAGGAAAACACAGTATTGACCCCAAACCCACACCTCTGCATCCCATGGCAAGAAAAGATTGGCAGGGGCAAGTACTGAACATTACAGGGGAAAAAAACCCTCCATCTGCCCCAAGAGATGGAAACTGCTGAACACCAGGAAGCAGCCCTGGAACACAAAACAGTTCAGTGGGGAATGTTCAGGTGTTCACCAGTCCCACATCAGTGTTTCCTGCTCTTCTGCTCCCACCATCACAGCTGGCCAAGAGGAAGCCTCAGGTAGAGCTGGGTGAGGCCAGTCACAGCCTGACAGGATGTGTCATAAATCAGGGTCTGTAAGGGAATAAAGCAGAGAAGGAAAACCCTGTAATCAGTGAAAAGCCACTTTCCCAACTCTATTTACTGAGTACAGTTTTGTTGAATAGACTTTGGAGAATGAGGACTGAGTTTATGAAAAGGACTCAGGTTTCATCTGATAATGGAACAAAAAGCTTTCCTGTCAGGGGTCAAACCCTGTAAAAGGTGTGACTTGCCAGATCTGGGAGTTGATTCACAACTACTCAGTGTGGAATCATAAAATCACTGTTTGAAGGGACCTTAAAGATCATCCAGTTCCATCCCCCTGCCATGGGCAGGGACACCTTCCATTATCCCAGGTTGTTCCAAGCCCCATCCAACCTGGCCTTGGACACTTCCAGGGATGGGGCAGCCACAGCTTCTCTGGGCAACCTATGCCAGGGCCTCACCGCCCTCACAGGAAAGGAGTTTTTTCTAAGTTAATCTAAACCGACCCTCAGTTTGAATCCATTCCCCCTTGCCCTGTCACTCCATGCCCTTGTGAAAAGTCCCTTTCCAGCCTTCTTGGAAGCCCCCTTTAGGTACTGGAAGGCTGTAGCTCATAATGCTCCAGGGAAACACTGGGTTTCATTGCTCTTGAACAGGGTAACCCCCCACGAACCACCCTGAGAAAAGCCTGCTAAAAACACATCCATGCATTCCACGAAATCTGCGAGGTCTCACAAACTTAAATCCCTCGTTCCTCAAGTGTCCTGATCAATTAACCTCAAAACTCACACTCTAAAACAAAGCTGGTTCTGACAGGAGATCTCAGAGGGAAACTCCAGGACAGAAGAGTTGAAATGCAACGTTTAAAATGAAATCCAAACCGGCCATCTCTGCAAAGCGGAGCCCTTTCCACAGCTGCGAAACCATTTATCAGGAGCTGGGAGAGTGCTGGATGCTCCAGGAACACGCAGGCACCTTTCCCACAGCCTCTCCAGCCTCTCCCAGCTGTCCAGCCCACGGAGCAGCCAGCAGGAGCTTGCAGGGTGCCAGGGAAAAATCTGCCTAAGAATTCCTTGCCTTTGCTGGAGGGTAATAAGGCATCATGTTACTGAGCCAGGGAGAGGCAAAAGCACTTAGGAATTCCATTTTCCAGGCAGTGCTACTGGATAATCACTATAATGTAGCAAGATGAGGCTGCAAACTTTGCTCTTGGAGTTTAATGGTCCTTTTATTGAAATAAAAGCAGGTTATTCTTTCTTCTTACGTGACATCTCTCAGGCAGTGGTTGCTGTAGGTCAGATTTTCTGGATCTTTTTGCATTTCGTAGGATCATTTAGGATGGAAAAGACCTCCAAGATCATCAAGTCCAACCTGTGACCAATCCCCACCTTGTCCCCCAGCCCAGAGCACTGAGTGCCACATCCAGTGTTTCCTTGGACACCTCCAGGGGTGGGGACTCCACCACCTCCCTGGGCAGCCCCTTGCAATGTTTGACAACCCTTTCCATGAAGAAATTCTTCCTGAATTTACAGTATTATCTGTAGGACAGCTAATAAATCTGGAATTATATTTTATTTTATTTTATTAGTGTAGTTTTGCTGCCATTTTCCTGCAGACTGAACTGTAATTGCCATTTTTCCACCCTCCCACTGGCAATATGAGGACTGCTGGGGTGGGAAAGGGAACTGCCTGCTGCCTTCAGCTCTTGATTTACCCACAGCTTTTTGTTGCAGCAAGATATAAACATACATCAGCATATGCTTTAGCTGAAAACCAGAGCTTGCCAACTCAAGCAGGTTGGGAATTTTCCATCCAGGGAAAGAGCAATCTCAGCCAAAAAAAAAAAAAAAAAAAAAAAAAAAAAAAAAAAAAA
>NW_020957329.1:52349-60841 GCF_003031625.1 Empidonax traillii | reverse complement strand
ATTTTTTGATGTTATTTTTTAATTTTATTTTTTCCCCTTCTCTTAAAAAATGAATGAAAAATGAATGAAAAATGAATGAAATCGTTCAAAGTTCAGAGAGCAAACAAAGCAGGGCTGGCCACTATTCTCAAGGCTTCCAGACACGAACAAATGGCCAGTTACTAAAACCTCAGCTCACAGAGTCTGGAAATCTTGGAAAATCGCGCTGTAACAGAAGGGAAAATCCTTTGCTGGCTATGGAAGCCGAGTGCTCACAACTCCTGGCTCCCAAGTGCCTAATTGAGTTTGAAAGGACTGTTAAGCACCATTCACCAAACCAGCTGTACCTCTTGAAAAGAGGGAAAGCTTCAGGAGGAAAATTAACACAAAGAAGTCTCTTGTTCCACCGCAGAGCCTTGAAAAAGTGCAGTTAATGCCCCCGGAGAGGCAAAGCCGAGGAGTGTCAGCAGAGTCAGCACTGTCTGCTAGAGACTGAGCAGCATGTGCAAAAAAAAAGGTCAAATTAAAGAGTCATCTGACCCTCTGCGGTGCCTCAAAGGCCACCAGCAGCCGGGTCGGACTCCACAGAGTCATGGTTTGGGTTGGAAGGGACTTTAAACATCATTTCATTCCAAGCCCCTGCCATGGGCAGGGACACCTTCCACTAGCCCAGGTTTCTCCAAGCCCTGTCCAGCCTGGCCTTGGACACTTCCAGGGATGGGGCAGCCACAGCTTTTCTGGGCAACCTGTGCCAGGGCCTCACCACCCTCACAGGGAAGAATTGCTGCCAGTGGTCCTTTTCAACCTCACCTATCTTGTCACTCCAATGATTCTCCAGGCCAATATATCTCAGACTTCCATCCTATCATCACCTCAGCAATCCCTTTTCCAGGCTGAGTCGTCTGCCACCAAATGGAAGGCAAGAGCCTCTGCCAGGACTCCATGGCTGCTCCAGGGAAGGGCACTGTGCATCCAGCCCAGCCCTGCAGTCAGGGCAGGCACAGTCACCTGGAATGCTGCAGAGAGAAAAAACAAAGATCCTGTTGTCCCCACGACCCTGAGAGTGCAGAGAGTGGACGAAAAGAGTGTTTTCTGCTCAGGAAGGATGTGCTTGGAGCACCCAGGGCTTTGCTGTATCTGCTCAGCTGGGTCAATGTAAATCCAAGAATGATTTACTTGGAAAAGACCTCCAAGATCATCAACTCCAACTTGTGAACAATCCCCACCTTGTCATCCAGCCCAGAGCACTGAGTACCATGTCCAGTCGTTCCTTGGACACCTCTGGGGATGGAGACTCCAGCACCTCCCTGAGCAGCCCCTTCTGTTGTTAAAAAACTCTTTCCATGAAGAAATTCCTCCTGATATCCAACCTGAACCTCCCCTGGTGCAACTTGAGGCTGTTTCTCCTTGTCCTGTCCCTTGTTCCCCCTCCTGTCAGGGAGTTGCAGAGCCAGAAGGTCCCCCCTGAGCCTCCTTTCCTCCAGGCTGAGCCCCCCCAGCTCCCTCAGGCCTTCCTGGAGCTCCAGCCCCTTCCCCAGCTCCGTTCCCTGCCCTGGACACAGAGTAAAGTTCTCTTCCAGACCAGCATCACAGATCAGGAGCAGTTCCATAAACCATTCCCTCCTCCAGCACTGAGCCAACACCTGGAGAATTAAACTGGCACAGAATCATGAGTGAGCAGAAAGCTGGCCCTGAACCGCCCTGTCCTCTGGGTTCAGCTGCAATCCAAGGCCTCCCTGATACAGCCCAGTTGGAAAACCCTCCTCCCAGAGCCGAGGAGGTTGCCAGCTCATGGGAAAGAGCACAGAGCCCTGGGAGATAAGAAAGGTGAAACCGAGGGCAGAGGTAGGAATGTCAATGCGATGGCAGCAGCTCCAGGGGGCAAGAGTAAAACCATCCATATGGGAAGGCAGAAAATCCTAAAGGGAAGAAAACTCAAGCCCAGATGGGTGATGGCATCTCAGCAGCGTGGATGTTCCATTCCAGCAACCAGCTGTGGGTGATCCTCCCACCCAGTGAGCACTAGTGTGGGCAGCAAAGACACCTTGGGTGTCTTTGGTCAGCACAGCCTTGGAGCTCACTAGGCCAGGTTGGACAGGGCTTGGAGCAACCTGGGATAGTGGAAGGTGTCCCTGCCCGTGGCAAGAGGTTGGAACAAAATGCCCTTAAAGGTCCCTTCCAACCCAAACCATTTTGTGATTCTATGACAGTCCTCACCTGTGTGTATCCTAGAATTAGGCTGGAAAAGACCTCCAAGATCACTGAGCCCAACTGTTCTCACAGCACTGCCAAGGCCATGGCTAAACCATGTCTCCAAGTACCACATCCACATACCTTTTGAACACTTCCAGGGCAATTCCACTGCTTCCCTGGCCAGCTTGTTCCAATCCTGCTCAGAGAATCTCTGTGCATGCCCCCCAAAAAATGCTCCAGGGAGAGAGAGAGAGAGGGTTACAGGCTACTGAGAAGTTTGTATGGTTTATATTTTTCCTGTTATCTGGATTTTAAGGTTTTCTGGGTTTGTTTGTTGTCTGGCTTTCTTTTTCTTTCTTTCTTTCTTTCTTTCTTTCTTTCTTTCTTTCTTTATTTATTTATTTATTTATTTATTTAATATAAATCCATGTCCAGAAGACTTCAAACACAAAAAAAACAGCCTGAAGTTCAGTAACAGAGTAATGGGGGAATATTGGAAATGCAAATCAAGGGGAAAAGAGCAACAAGCTGCCTTGCCTCTCCAGGCCATTAATGAGAGGGAAGGGAAAGTCAGATATGGGGTGGGTGCTGAGGTTTCTCAGCAGAAAGAAATCCAGGGAGCTGAAAACAGGGACAGAGGGCAGCAGAAGGCTGATTTTAACTCAGAAGGGGAGCAGCTTGATCCTCCCAGCACATTATCCATCTCCCTCACTCAGACAACCTGGAACAGCAGCTGGGTTACAGATTTAGGGATGCTCCTGATTTGGAGAGCAACATATGCAGCCAGTCCCTGAGGGATCTGATTCCTCAGCAGTTGATCCCATTTCTTCCTGCCTCAAACAGTTCCAAAACTGCAACAAGTTTAACAGGGCATCACCCAGGACCAACAGAAGCCCCAGACCATTCCCACCCTCCAGGAGGGTGGAATTTCTGGAAATTCCTGAGGGTCCTTTGCACAGCCTGTGGTGAGGGACTTCTCCATGCTGGGACTCTGAGCACTGCCAGGATGGTGACCAGGGTTTGTTGGGAATGACTTCTGCTGCTGGGAATCTCCATCAGCAGACAAGCACTGTCCATGCTCTCCTAGGCAGTCATGGTGGCTCTAAGGGTGTTCCTGTCACTCTCTCCACTCTCCACCACTGCCTTTTTCCTCCCCTTTCCTACGGGGCATCCAAAAGTGCTGCTCGTTCAAAGCTTTCTGCAACAGCCTCTCCCAGAACCTCAGGCTTGATCTTCCTCCCACCCCCTCACACACATTTTGTGGGGTTTTGTGGTCTCACCCTGCTCTCCTCTGCTCTTGCTGAACTTGCACCCACTGCGCTTGGATAGCTGAGGGAAAGAAGCTCTTCCCAGCCCTTCAGGACACCTGGAGACACAGCAAAGCTCTTGCCATAGGGATGTGCTGTCCCTTTGGTTCCCTGGTGAAGTGACTCACTTGAGATGACACCAGCAATCCTGTGGCGGTGGCAGGACCAGGACTTCGCTCTCCCAAACCCCAGGCTGGTTCCTAAAACAATAAAAATGAAAAGGGAATTGTTCTTCCAGTCTGCACGAGGATCCAGCTGCAGTGACAATCTTAGATGACAGCTCATTAAGCCATAAAATCACAAAATGTTTTGGGTGGGAAGGGACCTTAAAGATCGTCTTGTTCCACCCCCTGCCATGGGCAGGGAACCCTTCCACTAGCCCAGATTGCTCCAAGCATCGTCCAACCTGACCTTGGACACTTCCAGGGATCCAGGGGCAGCCACAGCTTCTCTGGGCAACCTGTGCCAGGGCCTGCCCACCCTCCCAGCCAACAATTCCTTCCCAATATCCCATCTATCCCTACCCTCTGTCAGTGGGAAGCCATTCCCTGTGTCCTATCCCTCCAAGACCTTGTCCAAAGTCTCTCTCCAGCTCTCCTGGAGCCCCTTTAGCCACTGGAAGGGGCTCTCAGGTCTCCCTGGACCCTTCTCTTCTCCAGGTGACCATCCCCAGCTCTCCCAGCCTGTCTCCATAGTGAAGATGCTCCAGCCCTTGGAAGATCCCCATGGCTTTCTCTGAACTCGCTTCAGCAGGTCAGGTGGGATTTCCCCTTACAAAACTCCCCTGTGACTTAATTCCTAAAAGCATCGCTGCAACTTTTACCACCACAGCTGCTGACTCAGCTGCAGGGCTTTTCCCTCTGCTCTGGGTTACTTTTCCACCCATTTCTCCAATCCATTGTGCCACATGGAATCACAAACAGCCGGACCAGCACAAGTGAGGAGGAAAAAGAGGTGGAGAGGAACAGAACAGAATTTATTTAATTCAGCATTGCCACAGCCTTCCAATTGTGAGATGACAGCTTTGCCAAGTGCTGGCAGTGCAGCCAGGACACTTCATGTACTGGATGTTATGCAAGTGTCCCTTAAGGATCTGTGGAGGAAAATCTATTTCCCAGGAAGGCACAGCTTCCTTTTTTTTTTTTTCCCCCTCCTTCCCAAACTGAGGAATTGTAGAAACCAGAGCCCTGTATTTAACTCACTGCTTTGTCCCCAAAATAACTGATGCTGTCGCTGCCCCATCCCTGGAAGTGTCCAAGGCCAGGTTGGATAGGGCTTGGAGCAACCTGGGATAGTGGAAGGTGTCCCTGCCCATGGCAGGGGGTGGAACTGGATGAGCTTTAAGGTCCCTGCCAACCCAAACCATCCAGTAAGAAACAGAGAGAATCCTCCACTCCAGAAGCAATGTCATCAAGTCTTCAGGAAGAAAGGTTCAGATCCAGTGGGATCTCAGGCTGTTCCTACATCACACCTAATCCACAGACTTCCAGACTCCCCAGCCATGCAGGATACAGCCATGGCAGCTTAGATGCTCCAAGCACCCCAAAAAACGGCAGGTGAGGAGACGAAGCACAGCACAGAGGGAACAAGCAGTTCTCTGCTTAAAACAAAACCCCCAAACTTTAAAGCAACCCTTATTCCTGCCAGGAAGTTTTTATTTCATATCATCAGGGATTTACAAGCCAAAAGGAAATGTTGCTGGGGCATCACAAGTGTTTTTCATGTCAAGAGAGAGACCATCCTGGATGGTGCCAGTACCAACTGGGATGTGCAGTCCTAGAAACAGGGTATGTAACTCCACAGGCTGTAACAAACCTGAGTTTAGTAACTAAACCAGTGTTTTTAAGACTGGTGTAGCACTCATAGTACCACAGTGAGTCTGTGTGTCACAGAATCACAGAATGGGTAGGTTGGAAGGAATCTTAAGGCTCATCTCATTCCCACCCCCTGCCATGGGCAGGGACACCTTCCACTAGCCCAGGTCACTCCAAGACGTGTCCAACCTGGCCTTGAACACTTCCAGGGATGGGGCAGCCACAGCTTCTCTGGACAACCTGTGCCAGGGCTTCACCACCCTCACAGCCAACAATTCCTTCCCAATATCCCATCTATCTCTGCCCTCTGGCAATGGGAAGACATTCCCCCTTCTCCTTTCCCTCCAAGGCCTTGTCCCCAGTCCCTCTCCAGCTCTCCTGGAGCCCCTTTGGGCTCTGGAAGGGGCTCTCAGGTCTCCCTGGATCCTTCTCTTCTCCAGGTGAACACCCCCAGCTCTCCCAGCCTGGCTCCAGAGCAGAGGGGCTCCAACTCTCGGAACATCTCTGGGGCCTCCTCTGGACTCTCTCCAGCAGCTCCACATCCTTGTGCTGTTGTTCCCCAGGGCTGGAGGCAGCTCTGCAGGTGGGGTCTCACCTGAGGGGGCAGAGGGGCAGAATCCCCCCCTTCCCTGCTGCCCACGCTGTGGGATCAGCCCAGGACATGGGGGGGTTTTCTGGGCTGGGGCATGTCCAGCCTCTCCCCCACCAGCACCCAAAGTCCTTCTCCCCAGGGCTGCTCCATCTGTTCATCCCCAGCCTGGATTGATCCCAGGGGTTTCCCCAGCTCAGTGCAGTGGTTGGGTTGTTTGCCAGCACTTTAACACACGGAGGGAGCAGATTTGGAGCTTTAGGAGCAAACCCTCCATTAGCTGAGCTGCAGCATCAGATAAAGTATCTGAATCCATCAGCAACACCCTCACAGCAGAACATCAAAGGATCACCAGCTCTGAAAGACAAATGCCAGGGGCTTGTCATGACATTCCCACAGCAGGGGAAGTTGTGAGCAGCCAACAGAGCCCAGCATCACCGAGTTCCAGCCCGTGTGCAATGGTAAATCCTCCTCATTGTCTTCTCTCACTGCTTAGGGGAAGAACAGGCAGCACAGAAGCGAGTCCTGCAGTGGCACTAAACAAAAACACTTGAATTTTCAAAACAGAAATGCCAACAGTCTCCAAAAAACCCAAAGTTGAATAAATCCATATTTCAACACTTGGTCAGATGGACTCCTGAAATGTCCAAGGCCACGTTGGACAGGGCTTGGAACAATTTGGGATAGTGGAAGATGTCTCTGCCCGTGGCAAGGGCTGGAACTGGATGATCTTTAAGGTCCCTTCCAACCCAACCCATTCCATGATTCTCTAGTCATTTTCTCCCTCCCCTCCCAAAATCAAGCCTAACCCAGATCAGGCTGCCAGATCACAGATGAAAGTATTTTAAATAGACCTACTCTGTTTCAGATGGGACTTTCGGAAACATTTTGCCAAAAGAGGGTCTGAAAATCAATCATTTCACATCAAAACCTTCAGCACCTTTCCCTGTGTTATCACATGGGGCTGCACACACACCCCCAGCCTCCATCTGCTCCAACACCAGAAGCCACAAAAACTCCTCACCTTCCCAAGGAGTTGCAGAGACCACAGATGACACTGCAGGGAAACAGAGAGCCCAGCGGTTCCCAGACTCCTGACTCACCAGCAGGGAGAGATCTAGGAGCTTCCACAGTTCCCAGCCTCCATTTCCCAAGAGCTGTTTGGCCTTTTTTTGTTCCTTCCCCTGGCAAGTGCACCCCACCTCCCTCAAAAACAACAAGTAACTGTGACCCCAGGTCTACTGATGGACTTCATGGTCACAGAACAGTTTGAGTTGGAAGGTACTTTAAAAACCATCTCATTCCAAGCCCCTGCCATGGGCAGGGACACCTTCCACTAGCCCAGGTTGCTCCAAGTCCCATCCAACCTTGCCTTGGACACTTCCAGGGATGGGGCAGCCACAGCTTTTCTGGGCAACCTGTGCCAGGGCCTCACCACCCTCACAGGGAACAATTTTCTCTCAATATTTAAACTAAATCTCCTCTTTCAGTTTAAAAACATTTCCCCTTCTCCTGTCACCATCTCCCTTCTTGCAGGGCTTTGCTTCAGTCCAAACCCCTTTCCCTTTGAGTGCCCCTGTCCCTCTTCCTTTGGAGAGATCAACACCAGCAGAAAACCTTGGCCAAGCTAATTATTTATCCACCATGTGCAGAGCTGGTGTCCAAGGACCAAAGCCTTGCTATCAGAGCTCTGCCAGCCACTCACAGCCTCAGGGTCTCAACCTTCTCCTTCCATCCTTCTTCTACCATCGCAGAACATGTTCAGCTGTGAAATAAAACACATATGAGCTGAAAAGAGCTAAAATTTCAGGCAAGAACTCACATCCAGGTCACAACACACACAGTGGGAAGCAGGGGCCGCACCAATAAAGATTCAGCACTATAATTAAAGAACTTTTTAGTCTTCAAGATTTTAATTTAAACAGACACATCTACTATGTTCTCAGCATATCTACAGCAAAGTTTACAGCCGCTTTGTATCTGTTTTTCTCCCCCTGAATGGCTGAACATGATCTTTTTTTTCCTCAGAGTTGTTACCTTTTTTTTTTTTTTTATTTTTGCAGTATATTCCACGCCACAGCAGCTGGGGTTCTGTACACGCACAGCACACACCTAAAACAGCACAACTCCCAGCCCTGCTATTGCAATTTTTTACAAGAAGAATCAAGGCTGGCGCAGCAGCCAAGTCCAAACAGCAACTCCAGATGTTGGGGACAGCAGTGCACTCATCACTTGCATTGGCAGCAGTGAGCAGACACAGAGCACACACCACGCAGTGCTGCTATCACGAAATGCAGGGAGTGCTGGGATACACCTTCCCCCCCCCCCCACCTCCCACAGGAGCCTGGACACACAAGAGCACTCCCCACGGCTGGAGCAAAGCACACACGAGACACTAAAATGCTGTACAGTGCAATTTGAAGTTCTATCCTATGCAACAGGAGTGCACTTCAACCAGTGCCACATTCAAGAGTTAGATCAATACAATCAAAATATTGAAGGTACATAATTCCCTTATGAAAACTGTGCAAGTTACTTCCTTGTCCCTTCTTTTTTTTTTTTTTTTTTTTTTTTTTTTTTTTTTTTTTTTTTTTTTTTTTTTTTTTTTTT
>NW_020957329.1:39738-51896 GCF_003031625.1 Empidonax traillii | reverse complement strand
TTTTCTTTTTTTTTGGTAAATGGCAGAGTGTCCTCATTGACCGACCCCAAAATTTGGAGGTGGGGCCCTCAGTGTCCAGCTTGTTCCACAATTAGTGTGTGCAAAAAAGCAGAAGCAGGGGGGTCAGCAGGGGTGTAAGGCAGTGGCACAGGGAAGAGCCAGAGCTGGGCACTGCCACAGCACTTGGAAGCTTGGGAAGACACTGGGAATCTGCAAAGGGGGCGTCAGGGACTTCAGGGGGCAGGTGTCCCCCTCTGAGAGGGGGCAAATCCAACCCTGATAATACGTGATTAAATATGGGAGACAAGCAGGAAAGCAAAGAATCGGAGTGCTCCGCTGTGTTTCACACCAGCAGCCACCAGACTGGAGCCTGGGAAGCACCGGGAATGAATGGAAAGCTTAAGGGAGAACACGGCAGCAGCCTGACACAAGAGCTCTGTGAACTGTCCTCTCCCAGGAGGAGCTAAAACATCACATCTTGTCTCAACTCCATCACCTGCAACACCTCACAGGGCTGTTTGCAGGTGTTTGCAGGGGCAGGAGTTATGGAATGAACTTGCTGGAGCTGCTCAGGGTGACCCCCAGCACTTCCACACAAAGGCTGGGATCCACCAAGCCAAGGCACACACAGCACTTGGGCGTGGATTCAGCCCTGAGACACGAGTGGAGGATGGAGTAAGTGCCAGCTCAGAGGGAATGTGCTGCCTTTTGTTGGCTGTCACAGCTGGTTTCCCAATTTCCTGGGATGCCTGCAGTTTGCAGGAGAGGCTGGAGCAGCCAGGCAATTAGATCCCAAAAAACCTCGTCTCTGCTCCTCTGTTATTTAGCTCAATCTATAATTACTGTGTTAGGAAATTGCATAACCTTTAAGAGTGTTTTATGAATAGCCTGTTACAGGGAAAACAGTGCCTTCTGAATCCTTCCCATCTGGCTGGGGATAATGGATTTCAGATGAAGAAATCCTGAAGTGGGCAGGGAAACACCACCCAGCGAGGTGCAGATCCCACAGACATGATTTTAAATGGCTGAACAGCCGTTTTTAAAGGGCTTATATTAACAACATCCCCAGAGGTATCTCCAGCAGCCAGATCTGGAGGTGGGAAGAGGGAACAGCCAAATTGGGCCTCCCCTGTGATGCAGGACAGATCACCCTGAGCAGCATTCCCTGTGTCAGACTTGATTTAGTGAACAAAACCATCACTCTCCAAACCTGAAAAGAAATTAGTGTTATAAGGAGGGAGAATTACTTTTCTGCCTTAAGTGGTTTAAAAGGGACCTTGGTATTTTTTTTTTTTTTCAGGACTTTAGGGCTAAGTTTAGCTTAGTCAAGAAGAAAATAATTAAGGAAATAAGGAGTGAATAAAAGGCATTAAGGTAGCACTTAATCACTGTAACATAATTTTATATTGCTTCCTTGGTTATAGGATTTTCTTAGAACATATTTAGTGGCCACATGATTTTTGCAGATCACTCTCCAGCTGCTTCTACAACAACTAAAGATCCTGCATTTGTACATTTATCTGTGTGGAAGTGGCTTTTAAATAAAGGCAGCTTCATTCCCTAAACTGGAAGCTCAAGAGTTTCCAAAGAGAACACCACTGACCTACTGCAGCTCCATTTTAGCAACAGCAAATTTCTGGATAATCCCAGCCACATGTGCTGCTGTTCATTCAACTCCTCTCAGTCCTGTCCATCCATGGAATCAAGCTGAGAAAATGACAATTTCAGACCTACTCTCACCTGTCTTTTGAAAGGGGAAAAAAAATAATCACTGAAGAAAACTCTGATTTTATAAAAGCATACTGAAGTTGCAGGAACAGGAAGAGCAGCTACAAAATACAAAGTTAAATGGAAAAAAAAAAAAAAAAAGCTTATCCCTAAAGTCTTTAAGTAGTTTTAGCAGCTAGAAATCATCTAAACTGAGCATTTCTGTAGTGTGATGGCCCCCTTTATCTGCAGCAGATCTGTGAGCTCACCTGAACTTCCAACTTCTGCTTTTTTGAGGTTTCACAACATGGATATAAGAGCACAAGAGGGAAAAAGCACATCAGGTGGAGCAAAAGTGCTTTGCTGAGCTGTAGATGCAACGCTGTGAACCTGGCCAGGTGTCCAAACCCAGCCAGGGGACTTGGAATTTCCAAGAAGGCAGCTTGGACCTGGGTAAAAGGACAGCTCTGAGCCCCTGTTCTGCAAGTGAACACCTCCAGCAGCTACCAAACCTTTTTTTGGTCTCCAGGTAGATAAAAGAAGCTTGTTATTCCTTAGGAGATTTTTATCCAAGAGGGACAATTCCACCTGGAGGTCATGGCTTAAACATTAGCAGCAGAATCCCTACTTCGGTTCTGTATTGCACTGAAAAGTCTTGCTCTGGTTTGGTATTTAAATTCCTGCTCCCAAGCCAATGCTGAACACAAAAACCCAAGTGTCAGATGTGAAGGCTACTGAGAGGATTGTGCAGACTGGCAGAAACTGTAGTTAGATTTTAACAATTTCTAGTTTTCCTAGGAAACTAAAGAACTTAGCTGCTTTACCTACTCTTGGAGAGAAAAGGTGCTTTCAGACAAAATGCCTTTACCTATCTACGTAGAACTCTGTAATTGAATCCTGTGAGAGCTTAGAGAGTTCAACAAACCCAGAAAAAGTCCAAAATAAATTGGAGACATCCTGTCTCTTGGCCCATCCTGGTCATCCACACAGTTGGAGGTAAAGAGTTCCAGCTCCTGCTGACACTGTACACAACTTTGAGACGGAGAAGCTGCCGAGAGGGGACACCGTGCCCAGCTGTGTTCTTCTGTAAACAAAACAAAAACGCCTCCCAGGAGAGCAGGGAGGTTCATAGTGTGAAGGTTTCAGCAGTGGGAGGGCTGAGGGGCAGCTGGACCCAAAGGCTCAGCAACACATGCACTTTTCCATGTTCAGTCTTTAGCGTAGAGGGGGCTGGAAAGGAAGGAGCTGGGGCAGAGCCCGGGCAGCTCACAGGTTGCCCTGCGCCCTCTCAGCCGCCTCAATCTCTGCCAGGTGCCTCCTCAACACCTTCACCTTGTCCTGGAGTTCCTTGTTGTATTTTATAATCTTGATCATTTCTTCCTGGGCTTCCTCCAGGTACTGGGAAGGCCTGTTCCACCGGAGGAAGACACCTGAAAGCCCAGGGCACACAGGTCACGAGGGTTTCTTGTTACAAGGAGTTCATATTCCATCAGTTTACACATTCTTCCCCTGCCCTCCCCCCCTAACCAGCCATTAAAAATACTGACCCTCCTCTCCAAGTTCACAATTCTATTAGGTAATTATATTCTATTAATAAAAGGAAAAATGAGGGGGTTTCATTCTTGGGGGTTTCATTCTTTTCCTCATATCCTGATCAGATCCATCCATGTCTCCCCGCTTCCACAACAGACCACTTTTGCCTCACTGTTGCCAACTCTTCAGCACCCACGGGATGGAGAAAGTTCCTGCAGCAGGGAACCCACTGCATATGGATTACCCAAAAAAGTCAGGAGAAGCTCTACAAGCAGCCCCAAAGCAGATATTGTCTGTAACAGGAAGATCAAGCCTGGCTTACCTGCCCAAAGCTGCAGGCTCTGTGGGGCCACAGCGGGCCAGATGACCAGGCTGTTGGCCTCGTATATGGGATTCTGGAATTTGGTCAGCTCTTCCTTCCTGTTCACCCAGGACCACAGGGACATGGTCTTTTGAGGCAGCTTCAGTTTAGCCCTAAGAAACCCACAGGAGCAAGTTAGTTTTGTACCCTTTGATCTGTAAAGACTGTTTTAGTCAGAACCACACAGAGTAGAAGGCCGCAAGTTTCTCAACTTGCCACTAGCCCAGATAATTCAGGTTAATCCCTCACCATCGTGGTGCAAACCTAAACAAAATTCCTCAACCTAGCTGATAACCATTAGTTTTGAATAAAAGATGGGGAAATAACATTTGTAAGTTGCGTGGAAGTCATCTGCCTGCTGTCCAGGTGAAGGATCAGTCACCTCCCCACAGTGGATCGAGTGCCAGGTTTTGAAAGGGATTGAATTCCTGTGTTAAGGTAGAGCTGGGAAGTGGGATGGGTCTGCATCAGGGAAGGATGGAAGTGGAATTACTGAGTACATAAAAGCAGTGTTACTGCTGGAACTGTGCGATGGGCACATCTGACAGGTCCCTCTGGTGGCAGGAAGGATCCAAGCACACAGGGCAAGCAGTGCTGTTTTTCTGGGGCAACCCCACCACAAGGAGTTACACAGGGATCACTGTTCCTTAGATTGCAGCAAATATCCTGCCTGCACTAGCAAATTGAACTGCCAGCCAGGAGGAGATTCACCATCCCTGTGAGTGCTTCAGACAGCACAAGCTTCACATCAGACTTCAAACCCCCTCTGTGCTCTCAGGCTGACGGGCTCGGATGTGACAGGCAGGTTATTACATGTAACATCCAATACTCTTCCACATTCCATCTTATTGGTTTCAAGTCTAACTTGGTTTTGCAGATGACTAGTTCAGCAGCCCTGCAGAAGGCAGCAGGGTCTCTTCTAAGCCAAGATTAAGGGCAGAGAGGTTTACAGGAAGCTTTAAATTGCCTTCCTTATCTGTAATATCAGCTCAGTTTTTCCCTTCATGTTAGTTAAGCAGGAGACCATCAGACGTGGTCTTCCTGGAGTCAGGAGTCCTGAGGGCAGAACTGCCAACCTCAGAACAGGAATCCAACCTCAAAACAGGAATCCAAACCTCTCTGGCAGCTGTGGGAGGCTTCAGTCCTCCCCCCTGTTTGCTACTCTCAGCAGCCCCACTCAGGGCTGGACCTGGGGGTGTCAGGACCACCAGGCTACGGAGCCATGTCCCTCCCTGACAGGTAAGGACCAGACTTGCCAGCTTTGGCTTCTCATGCCTTGACCTTCTCCTCCAGGCCTGCGTGGACAAGTTTGCTTCCCACAGCCATGACTCACGTCAAACTCCAGCTGTTTATTCTTTTATGGAAGAGTTTCTGTGTCAGAGACTACATAAACTGGGGATGGGTGGGGATTTTTGGCCAGGTTGGAGCAACCTGGTCTAGTGGAAGGTGTCCCTGCCCAGGGCAGGGAGCTGGAATGAGATGATCTTTAAGGCCCCTTCCAACCCAATTCCACGATTTTTTGTCAGACACAGCCCAATATTTAAAGGGTTCAAATCAAGCATCCTTACCAACCTTTCACTTTCGTTGTTTCCCAGGAAAGTCCCAAACTGGGAAGCATAAGCATGTTCAAAGAGCATGATGAGGAACTGTTCGTTGAACTCGAAGGAGCAAGGGAACTGCCGAAGGATCTGCCACACACAGTCCAGGAAGAGCAGGAACACCGGGGCCTCCCACTTCTGTTTGCTGTTGGAATAGGCTGACTGGGCACAGCGCTGCTGGAAAGGGTGACCAGCCTGTGGGAATCAGAGAGAGCATCACACACAGAGCAGTGGGATGTGGGTACATGTGACAAAAGAGTGTTTAGAGATAGTTCTGTCCATGTGACTGTGCTGTTATTGCTCAGGCATCCAGTAACAAGCTGCTGGTGACCATTATCCCCCTGTGCTGGCACTGCTGAGGCCTCACCTCAAACACTGGGGTCAGTTTTAGGCCCCTTGGGACAAGAAAAATATAGAGGGGCTGGAGCATGTCCAGGGAAGGGAGTGGAGCTGGGGAAGGGGCTGGAGCAGCAGGAGCAGCTGAGGGAGCTGGGGGGACTCAGCCTGGAGAAAAGGAGGCTCAGGGGGGACCTTCTGGCTCTGTAACTCCCTGACAGGAGGGAAGAGCCAGGGGGCAGTCAGGCTCTGCTCCCAGGGAACAAGAGACAGGATGAGAGGAAACAGCCTCAAGTTGTGCCAGGGGAGGGTTAGATTGGATATTAGGAAAAATTTCCTTATGAAGATGGTTGTCCAGCCCTCACACAGCTGCCCAGGGCAGTGGCGGAGTCCCCATCCCTAGAGGAATTTAAAAGCCATGTAGATGTGGCACTTGGGGACATGGGTTAGTGGTGGGGAATGGCTGGACTCAATGATCTTAGAGGGCTTCTGCACCCCTAACAATTCTGTGATTCTATGAATAATTTTCCTGCCTTTCCCAGCTGTGTGAAAAGTCCTGCATTGGATCAGGGAATCTGACCAACAACAAACTGGTGTAGGTGCCCTGAGGGACCAGACTGCAGAGGTACAAACAGCAGAACTAAGGTTTTGTGGTTTAGTCTGCACAGGGCTCTGAAGAGATGGAAGAGATGGAACCCGGTCTGGGGAAAGGTGTCCCTGCCCATGGCAGGGGCGTGGAATGAGATGATCTTCAAGGTCTGTTCCACCCCAAACCTTTCTGTGGTAAGAGATGTCCACCCTGAGCACACAAAACAGGCAGTTCCCTAAACCCAAAAAGCTGCCAGGAGAGGCAGAGGCCCCACAAAGTGCCAGAGGTACAAATGACTCAGGCAATGATGCTGCTCTGAGGACAAAGGCCGTTCACACCAAGCAGGGCTGCAACAAGGCCCAACCTGTTTGCCGCCTCTCAGGCTATTTCCCAATCCAACTGTCACTGGAATAGATTGTCCTTTTGTCCAGAGGTGTTTCTTACCTGCAGCCACTCCCTCACAACAAGAGACTCAAAGCCACGGATGGTCCTGCACCTCGGATCCAGGATAATCTGCGCCAGAGAAGTGACCTGGAGCGTGGAATCAGTTCCTTCAGTCCCATGGACTAACACTGATGCACCTTCCCTGGGAAAGAAAGAGGTGGGAAGGGACAAGAGTATGAATGAGCAGAACACATCCCAAGGGCATGCACATCCCAGTGGATGCCATTACATCCCATGGACACCAGTGCTGACAATGCTGAGGTTTTGCTGGCTCTTTACCACCACATCCCTTAAGGAAGCATCCCACCTTCTCACCTGGCTCCTCACCAACACTAACCAGAGCCCTGCATCACGAAAGGCTCAGTTTCTTGCTAAGCAGTCTGGAAATCCAGACCCTTTTGTCTTGATCTCCCAGTGAGATCTCCTTTGTGGTTCTCAGGGTTTTGGACTGGTACCTCTGTGAGTTATAGCTGGGAAATGCAGCTCAAAATGAGTTTGTGTCGTTCACTGTTTTGCTCATTACTCTCAGATCTTCCCATGAGCACTGAAATGAAGATGTATCACCACCCAGATGCTCTGCAAATCAGTATTATGAGGTTCTTGCTCAAACCTGGGTTTAATTTGGGCCTCAGCTGAGGTTCTCTACAACTTCCTGAAAAGAGGTCAGAGTCAGGTGGGGGTCAGTCTTTTCTCCCAGGTAACAAGCAACAGGACAAGAGGAAACAGCCTTAAGTTACAACAGTGGAGCTTTAAATTGGATATCAGGGAAAATATCTTCACTGAAAAAGTGGTCAGGCTTTGGATCAGGCTGCTCCTGATCCAACCTGGCCTTGGACACTTCCAGGGATGGGGCAGCCACAGCTTCTCTGGGCAACCTCTGCCAGGGCCTCACCACTGTCATTGCACAGAATTTCTTCCTAATATCTAATCTAAATCTTCCTTTCCTACCTAATCTTATCCTTTCTCTCCTCCTCTCCCAGCAGTGACAGACGAAGTACAATTCCAAAGGCTGCCAACCTATTCCCTCTCAAAGTGGGGCACAGCAGGATAAATACTATTTTCACCTTTCAGGCCCCAGACCTTCAAGATGCTGCAGGATCTGTCCCAGCCATTCCCTGTCCCAGCCATTCCTGCCCATGGCAAATAATGGAACCATCCCTGTGAGCTCAGCTCTGACCTCCAGGCCCTGAGTGAGGCAGGTCAGGCACCTGGAGCTGGCCTGACACAGCTCCAGGTAAACAGGAAAAGCAAATGATGAAATCAGCCACTGTCCCAACAAACCAGAACGGTTTCATCACTGATCTTTCTCATTAAACACATGTAGGAAGGAATTTCAGATAAAAGTATTGATCCAGAGCAACCCTCTTCTGGCACAGTCAGTAATGAAAAGCAGCACTGTCAGTGCTTTTGAAAAGCACAGAGCTCGGGTTTTAAATGCTCTGGTGCTGTTTTACCACTGAGACAGCATTCCAGCCTGCCTGGGTGCCTGCACAACACGTTCTCCAGCTGGTATTGAAAAGCCAGGTTTTCCCTGAAGTTTGGGATGGGCTTTTCCTGCTCAGAGCCACAAATAAAGCACATTTAAATCCCCTGTCTGGCCTCACAAACCCCAGCACCTGACAGGGAGGTTTGGCTCTCCAGGTCTGAACACAAGTCAGCTGAGTCAGCAGGATTTGTGACAGAAATGTCAGGTTAAGAGGGGTCATGAGCACTGAGGAGGGATGAGCAGGATTGCTTAGGGATAAAAATGTAAGAGGGGAGAAGCACTGGGCCAATTCCTGGGAAAAACAAGGAAATGCCATTGGTTTAACCTCTATATGTGTGGTGGGGTATTGGAAACTTTCAGCTGACAAGAAATAAGGACTTTTTGAGAAAAAAAAATCAACCCTGTGTCCTCTCTTTACTCTCAAACAGCATTTCATATGGGCACATTTTAACCTAAACCTTCAATAAAACAATCTAAATCGGATTGGTTGCATCAGACATAGGAATACACCTCAGTTACATAATTTAAAACCTATTCTTAGTGGAGATTGCCTCTCTCAGCACGATTTATTGGAGGAACATTCCCTCAGCAGGATGATGGAACAGTATCTTGCATGGGGACAAGCCAGATCACGGAGGGCAGTTATTAATACTTCCAGAGGTATTTAATGACCAAATGAATGAGAAACTCAAGCCTTTCTGCAAGAGAGTTACCTGTCAATGCACTGAGCAGCCAGACAAGCTGTGGTCAGGATCTCCTTGACATGAGTCAGCCAGTTGGAAGCTTCCAGTTTACTGAGCCAGCGGTCCATGTTGTGGGACTGGTCATTACAAGCTTCCACCAGTTTGATGAGGCTTTCCTGCAGGATATTAAACCTTTGGAAAAAGGAAAACGTTATTGAAAACATAAGAAGTAACAAAGGAACCAGGACATGGATTATTTAGTGCTCATACATTGTGGTTCATTCATTCCTCTGTTTGATGCTTGTAGAGCTGTGAAATAATCAACAAAAATTTAAGTTCAAGTAAAAACTTTAGAAGTAAAACCAAATACTTCAAAGTAACAGCCAGGAAATTCCTTAATTAACTTCTCAGGAGCTGGTCTATACAGTAATGAGGGGAGTGACTGCTTTCCAGCAGCTCCAGTTAACATTACTGCATCTACATCTGTGTAGAAGGATTTCCCAAAATTAAGGTTAAGAGAAGTTGAACAAGGCCAGGCTAAAAGTCTGTTTTATTTAGTAACTTGTCCCCAAGTGACCAAACAATATTAGATTTCCAGTGAAAAGTACTGGCTCACAGAACCACAGACTGGTTTGGGCTGGAAGGGATCTTAAAGCTCATCTCACTCCCATGGGCAGGGACACCTTCCACTATCCCAGGTTGCTCCAAGCCCTGTCCAACCTGGCCTTGGACACTTCCAGGGATGGGGCAGCCACAGCTTCTCTGGGAAAAGCCTCTGGATAAAAGTGGCCACTGCCACTGAACAAATCCTCACCTGCAGAAGTTTTCTGGCTCCTTCCAGTGCAAAGGGAACACAGGAAGACTGGAGTGTGGCTACAGCTGGTGCAGGGAGATGCCTGATGTCTGAAACCTGCAGCAGCTTGTTCAGAACAAGGAACTGAACCCCAAATAACCTTTATCATCCACACATCCTGATTTGGCCATAAGAGGAACTTAATCCTGCTGGCAGGAACCAGGACACACAGCTCTTCTCACAGAAGCAAACATTTCATGGAGCAACCTCAGCCCTGACAAAGCCAAGCCCAGGGGAGAGCCTGTGTGATTCCACTCACCTCTCGATGCCCTTGTGAATCCTCCTCCACTGTGGATAGTGAACTTCTTGCTCAAAGCCCCCTCCTTTGGCCCTGGCCTGCTGGGCCACATTCAAGGACCTGGTGTCAATGATGTAGCCACGTTTGCCAGGCCGGAGCGAGGCGTTGATCAGCTTCTCGTCCTCCTTGCAGCGCCTCCCGTTCGTACCTGTAAGGGGTTGGCTGCTTCTCATCATGATCTGGGGAGACACAAAACCAGGAATTAGGCACTGGAAAGGGAGGGGGTTTAGATTAAAAGGCACCAATCATCTGAGCTCCAAGCCTTCCCCTGAATTCTTCAGGTTTTTTTAAGTCCAATCCTTTGCAGGGACTGAATGTATTTAAAAAACAAACTATTTTTTTTTTGAGTGACCATCTGGCAGGTGAAGTTCTAAAATTACAGACATCATCTTAGGGGCTTTATTCCTTTAATAATGCCTGAAGTTCCATCTTTGTGAGCCTTTGAACTGGCTTCCTGCTGATGGCTCCTTTATAAACCTTGGAAGTGTTATAAATCCCTGGAGGTGTTCAAGGCCAGACTGGATGGGGTTTGGAGCAACCTGGGATAGTGGAAGGTGTCTCTGGCCATGGCAGGGGGGTTGGAGCTGGATGGTCTTTGAGGTCCCTTCCAACCCAAACCATTCTCTAATCCTTTAAAGCCAACATTTTCAGGATGTCTCTTCCCAACTCTGTTCTTAAAATACTCAAATCATTCACGTGTTAAAGATGCCTCACAGGGACAGTCTTCCCTCATGGATAAACTAATAAACCTTAAATCCACAGACTGATGGGCTGAGATTTCTCTTTAGTAAATGTTTTTCCGTTCAGGAGCTCCCCAGCAGCTCAAATGCTCACTAAAATATGAGGGCAGCCAGTCAGCAACCCCAAGTACATTTGAGAACTGAGAGACAGGAGGGGAACATGAGGGACAAAGTTACTGTCACAAGTGCAAGTGCTCTGAGCCACACGCTATTATATCCCTCACACCTGAAACATGCACAATTTGGAGAGAAAACTGAGCAAATCTTCCTTTGATGGTTTTCAGCTGAGCTGAGGAAAAGCAGAACGCACAACTGATGTGGAGCTGGTGAGTGGCTGACTTTAAAGCCAGGCAAAAAAACCCCAAGTTATTATTGAGTCAGACTAGACACCCTCTAATTCAAGGCTTACAGACCTTGGCAACAGGAGGTGAGAAGGCATTAGAGCATTTGAGGAGCCTGTATCGGGTTTAAAAGCTGCAGGCTGGACATCCCAACATCCTCAGAACTGGTTACATCAGCGAGAGACACAATTACCCAACAGTTTGATGGAGGGCATTTCTTAATTACGCTGTGTCAGTCAGTCCATTAGACTTCGGATTGTCAAAAAGTGTGTGCAACACCAAGAATTTGCTGCTCCTGAATCACGTTGCACTGCCAGGCTCAGAGAGAACAGCTTGTTCCGATCCTCCTACCACAGGCACAGAGCAGAAGCAGTGCTGGCTCTGCTGTCACCACGATGTGACGAGGGCCCACCACTCAGACAGGACAATGTGGTTCCTGCCGTCCCTCCCCATGAAGCCTCTTGGCAGACAAAGCAGCTCAGGGTGCCAGCAGTGCTTTTACAAGTCTCATCTTGTTCTTAACTGCTGTAAGCAAGCTCATGCCATGCACATTCCCAAACAAGCACAGTAATGGCTATTTCTGGGATGGAGATGACTCATTCCATCCCCCAGAACCAGTTTCACTGCAGCCGCTGAGGAAAGTCGGAAAATCAACCAGGCAAACATCACAAACTGCGCTAATTCCAGAGCACAAGGAGCTTTTCCACGAAACAAACAGCTCCACACACTTCCCTCAGGAACAACCAAGCTCACCATCCCATTCTTCTTGTGGTAGTAGCTGAGGACTGGGAAGCGACTGCCGTGGCGGAACGTGGCGACCTTCCGGAGCTCCTCGTCGGTGATGCATTTGGGGACAATGACAACTGGAGGGTAGGAGGGACACACAGAGAATTCCTTATTGATGCAGCTGAGACGCCACTCATCTGTCTGAAAAACACCAGAACACGCAGGCTTTGGGTCAGAAAACACATTATTAGAGCATTAAAACCAGGGGGGAAGGACTTCCACGTGCAGGATAAGGCACACACAGAGGGATGCTGGTGATCTGCTCCATCTGCATCACAGGTGAAAGCTCAGTTGTCCTTTTACCACCCATTTATAGGTCTGCTGACCCATTAATTTTCCCTCAAATCCTTGATGCTCCCTGAAAACATCTCGTGACAGCAGCTCCCAGACACTCGTTACTCAA
>NW_020957329.1:36300-39450 GCF_003031625.1 Empidonax traillii | reverse complement strand
TATTAGAGCATTAAAACCAGGGGGGAAGGACTTCCACGTGCAGGATAAGGCACACACAGAGGGATGCTGGTGATCTGCTCCATCTGCATCACAGGTGAAAGCTCAGTTGTCCTTTTACCACCCATTTATAGGTCTGCTGACCCATTAATTTTCCCTCAAATCCTTGATGCTCCCTGAAAACATCTCGTGACAGCAGCTCCCAGACACTCGTTACTCAACACGCAGATAAAACAATGGAGGAAGCAATCTGGTGATTCTGGTTCTTGAGGTGCAGGATGGGAAAAAACAGTTCCCTCTCTGGTTTATCCACATCCTCAAACAGCACCAAATAAGCCCAAGTGGTCAGCAATGGGTGATTGTGGCTTTAAATTATTTCACAGGCACAGACAATGTGGGAGATTCCCAGAGCAACAATCAGCAAATTTAGGGGGCAGAAAGGTTGATTTAGATGAAGTAACACGGGCTCAACCCTCCATCTGTGCTGAAAGAAGAGTTCACAAGACAAAGGAGGCTGAGAAAGGCAGGAATTTCCATCAACTACAGATGTTGAAGCTGCCTTGAGGTTAAAACTGCAATTTAACCCTCCCCAGCTTGGCTCTTTTACACAGCTCTTGCTCCCAAAGCACCTTCTGGAAGCAGCAGAGCACCCAAAACCCAAGGTCTCACCCTCAGCTCCTGTTATGTAACTTTTGAGCTTCCAAGAGCCAAACCCTTGGGAAAGAAGTGCTGGATGTTGGCACCCTGCACCTCACAGGCACTTGGCATGAGAACTTGGGCATCTGACACCCAGGGTCAGACACAGCTCAGGGGAAAAGGTCAACAAGGAGCTCTGCAGGAGATCTCACAGAAACGCCATAAAACCTCTGCTCATGTGTTCACAGAAAGTGTCAGCCAGACAAAAAGGCAGAGGGGTAAAGCAGGCAGCACAGAAAGGAAGAGAAGAGCACAAATGAACCTGTAACAGGATAGACAAAACCCCTCCTCAACTGAGGTCTGCTGGTTTAACATGTATTAATTGCACATCTCTGATCAGAATTAGGTCTTTCTCCCTCTTTCCTCCCTTCCAGGGGCTTGCTACCTCTTGCCACGCACCTCCTGGCTGCTACCTGCTCATACAAATCATCCTGACGCTGCTCCAGTGGAAAACTGGGATCAATTCACAAAGGTTTTCTGGCAGTGAAGTCCTTTCCATCAGATCGACAAAGCTGATCTGACTCACAGCACTTTCAGCAGCAGGAGCTCCGAGGCCTGGGATGTGTGGCACTGCAGACAGTAAAACTGTCCTTTCTAGTGGCAATCTGAGAAAAAGATGCTGGGAAAACACACATTATGTGCATCAGGATCAGCAGCAGCAGCAAGAGCAGCAATTTGCTGCCTGTGTGCAGTGGCCCAGCTGGACAGTTTTGCACCATAACCTTATTTCATTATTAATTAGCCTCAAAGCAGCTTCTCTGAGCAGCTCCAGTTTACAGAAAGCAGAGCTTCCCCAAGATGCAAAGTTAAGCTGCCTCTGGCCATCAGGTTATAATCAGGTTATCTCCAGCAGAGATGAAAAGTTCTGGATCACAAAAGGGATGTGGGCTGGTCACAGCTCCAGCTTTTAATGCACCAACAATGACGCTTTTTATAAAATAATATTTTTATAGTTTTTTTGGGGGTGTCTGTGTTAATTTACATATAAAGGTGTGCAATCTGATTACAATGAAGAAAAATCTGTGTGGATCTGGAAGATAAAACGGATAAATCCCTCCCCCAGGATGTGGGGAAGGTGCAGCCAGAGCTCTGTCATGCATTTGAGCCTGGCTGTCGCTTGGTATCACCAGCATGAAAAGGAGTGGAAAAGCATCCCCTGATTTATCTCCCACTTTGGTAATTTAACCCTGCCCAGAACCTCGTCCCCTCCCCACTTATAACAGGAGACAGATGATCCTGTTACATCATCCAGTTGTAATTTACTGTTCCATGGGAAGGAGGAGGGGCCTGGCAGCAGTTGGCACCATTTGTCTTCCCTGGCACAGCTCCTCCTGCGGAGCTCCCATTAACCTGTGCAGTGCCAGCTTCACCCTGCTGGAATAAACTCCATTCCTGGCTTTTTTTGGGGGGCGGGGTAGGGCTGTAATTTGGGAGAAAAAAAGAATGGCCATTAGAGGTGAAAGAGGGAGGCAGCAGCAATTTAAGTCTGTGCAGCAGAGGGCCTGCAGTGGAAGGCAGGAGGGACCTCACCTTCAGCATCACCAGGTAAAACATGTATTAAGAGAGGGTAAAACTCTGAGAAAGCACAAAATCAACATTTAATTTTCCCAGTGTGAGATCTGTTCTTTTAGGAATCAACAAAAGTTAAGGATAGAAGCAGCAAAGGACACTGAGCAAACTGGAAAGGACTCCAGAAGAAGGAAAGATGAGTATTTTCTCATTGCAAGATTAACTCTGGGATTTCTACTTTTCTTGTCCTAGTACTTTTTAAGAGAGATTGATTTCCAGAAGTCCAAGATATCCTTCATCCTAAAACTTAGAATTGCCAGGAGAGGTTGTTTTCCATAAAACAGTAAGAAATAATTCAAGTTCTACTAATAAAGCCTTAAAACCGTTAGGAAACCATCAAGGACCTTGAGGGATCCTGCAAAGCAGCAAAGGCAGAGGCCATTCCCAGGGAAAAAAGGCCTCTTAGGGACAGATTGGGTATGGAAAAGGAAAAGGAGCATAACAGATGCAAAGATTGATGATTGTCTGATAAAAGCGTAATATGGGTGACCCAAACCATTGTAAACTGAGCCCAAAGCCAGAAAATTGGGATTTTTTTTTATATGAAGCCCCAATAAGAAGATAAAGCACAACTGAACTGTTCAGATTCCTGAGCTGTTTCCTGCTCCAAAGGAGAGAGGGAAGAGAGAAAAACGGGGAAGAAAAGAGAGCAAAAAGAGAAAGAAAAAAGAGGAAAGAGGAGGAAAGAGAACAGAGGAAAGGGAAAGAAAATAGAGGGAAAGAGGGGAACAAAAATGAGGAGAGAAGAGAAGAAAAAGGAGGAAAGAGGATGAGAAAAGAAGGAAAAGGGGGAAAAGAAAAAGGAGGAAAGAGAGGAAGAAAAAGAGGGAAGGGGAGAAAGGAAAAAGGGGGAAGGGGAGAAAGGAAAAAGAGGGAAGGGGAGAAAGG
>NW_020957329.1:33120-36279 GCF_003031625.1 Empidonax traillii | reverse complement strand
TATTAGAGCATTAAAACCAGGGGGGAAGGACTTCCACGTGCAGGATAAGGCACACACAGAGGGATGCTGGTGATCTGCTCCATCTGCATCACAGGTGAAAGCTCAGTTGTCCTTTTACCACCCATTTATAGGTCTGCTGACCCATTAATTTTCCCTCAAATCCTTGATGCTCCCTGAAAACATCTCGTGGCAGCAGCTCCCAGACACTCGTTACTCAACACGCAGATAAAACAATGGAGGAAGCAATCTGGTGATTCTGGTTCTTGAGGTGCAGGATGGGAAAAAACAGTTCCCTCTCTGGTTTATCCACATCCTCAAACAGCACCAAATAAGCCCAAGTGGTCAGCAATGGGTGATTGTGGCTTTAAATTATTTCACAGGCACAGACAATGTGGGAGATTCCCAGAGCAACAATCAGCAAATTTAGGGGGCAGAAAGGTTGATTTAGATGAAGTAACAGGGGCTCAACCCTCCATCTGTGCTGAAAGAAGAGTTCACAAGACAAAGGAGGCTGAGAAAGGCAGGAATTTCCATCAACTACAGATGTTGAAGCTGCCTTGAGGTTAAAACTGCAATTTAACCCTCCCCAGCTTGGCTCTTTTACACAGCTCTTGCTCCCAAAGCACCTTCTGGAAGCAGCAGAGCACCCAAAACCCAAGGTCTCACCCTCAGCTCCTGTTATGTAACTTTTGAGCTTCCAAGAGCCAAACCCTTGGGAAAGAAGTGCTGGATGTTGGCACCCTGCACCTCACAGGCACTTGGCATGAGAACTTGGGCATCTGACACCCAGGGTCAGATACAGCTCAGGGGAAAAGGTCAACAAGGAGCTCTGCAGGAGATCTCACAGAAACGCCATAAAACCTCTGCTCATGTGTTCACAGAAAGTGTCAGCCAGACAAAAAGGCAGAGGGGTAAAGCAGGCAGCACAGAAAGGAAGAGAAGAGCACAAATGAACCTGTAACAGGATAGACAAAACCCCTCCTCAACTGAGGTCTGCTGGTTTAACATGTATTAATTGCACATCTCTGATCAGAATCAGGTCTTTCTCCCTCTTTCCTCCCTTCCAGGGGCTTGCTACCTCTTGCCACGCACCTCCTGGCTGCTACCTGCTCATACAAATCATCCTGACGCTGCTCCAGTGGAAAACTGGGATCAACTCACAAAGGTTTTCTGGTAGTGAAGTCCTTTCCATCAGATCGACAAAGCTGATCTGACTCACAGCACTTTCAGCAGCAGGAGCTCCGAGGCCTGGGATGTGTGGCACTGGAGACAGTAAAACTGTCCTTTCTAGTGGCAATCTGAGAAAAAGATGCTGGGAAAACACACATTATGTGCATCAGGATCAGCAGCAGCAGCAAGAGCAGCAATTTGCTGCCTGTGTGCAGTGGCCCAGCTGGACAGTTTTGCACCATAACCTTATTTCATTATTAATTAGCCTCAAAGCAGCTTCTCTGAACAGCTCCAGTTTACAGAAAGCAGAGCTTCCCCCAGATGCAAAGTTAAGCTGCCTCTGGCCATCAGGTTATAATCAGGTTATCTCCAGCAGAGATGAAAAGTTCTGGATCACAAAAGGGATGTGGGCTGGTCACAGCTGCAGCTTTTAATGCACCAACAATGTCATTTTTTATAAAATAATATTTTTATAGCTTTTTTGGGGGCGTCTGTGTTAATTTACATATAAAGGTGTGCAATCTGATTACAATGAAAAAAATTTGTGTGGATCTGGAAGATAAAACTGATAAATCCCTCTCCCAGGACGTGGGGAAGGTGCAGCCAGAGCTCTGTCATGCATTTGAGCCTGGCTGTCGCTTGGTATCACCAGCATGAAAAGGAGTGGAAAAGCATCCCGTGATTTATCTCCCACTTTGGTAATTTAACCCTGCCCAGAACCTCATCCCCTCCCCACTTATAACAGGAGACAGATGATCCTGTTACATCATCCAGCTGTAATTTACTGTTCCATGGGAAGGAGGAGGGGCCTGGCAGCAGTTGGCACCATTTGTCTTCCCTGGCACAGCTCCTCCTGCGGAGCTCCCATTAACCTGTGCAGTGCCAGCTTCACCCTGCTGGAATAAACTCCATTCCTGGCTTTTTTTTTTGGGGGGGGTAGGGCTGTAATTTGGGAGAAAAAAAAATGGCCATTAGAGGTGAAAGAGGGAGGCAGCAGCAATTTAAGTCTGTGCAGCAGAGGGCCTGCAGTGGAAGGCAGGAGGGACCTCACCTTCAGCATCACCAGGTAAAACATGTATTAAGAGAGGGTAAAACTCTGAGAAAGCACAAAATCAACATTTAATTTTCCCAGTGTGAGATCTGTTCTTTTAGGAATCAACAAAAGTTAAGGATAGAAGTAGCAAAGGACACTGAGCAGACTGGAAAGGACTCCAGAAGAAGGAAAGATGAGTATTTTCTCATTGCAAGATTAACTCTGGGATTCCTACTTTTCTTGTCCTAGTACTTTTTAAGAGAGATTGATTTCCAGAATCCAAGATATCCTTCATCCCAAAACTTAGTATTGCCAGGAGAGGTTGTTTTCCATAAAACAGTAAGAAATAATTCAAGTTCTACTAATAAAGCCTTAAAAAAAAACGTTAGGAAACCATCAAGGACCTTGAAGGATCCTGCAAAGCAGCAATGGCAGAGGCCATTCCCAGGGAAAAAGCCCTGTTAGGGACAGATTGGGTATGGAAAAGGAGCATAACAGATGCAAAGATTGATGATTGTTTGATAAAAGCGTAATATGGGTGACTCAAACCATTGTAAACTGAGCCCAAAGCCAGAAAATTGGGATTTTTTTTTATATGAAGCCCCAATAAGAAGATAAAGCACAACTGAACTGTTCAGATTCCTGAGCTGTTTCCTGCTCCAAAGGAGAGAGGGAAGAGAGAAAAATGGGGAAGAAAAGAGAGCAAAAAGAGAAAGAAAAAAGAGGAAAGAGGAGGAAAGAGAACAGAGGAAAGGGAAAGAAAAAAGAGGAAAGAGGGGAACAAAAATGAGGAGAGAAGAGAAGAAAAAGGAGGAAAGAGGATGAGAAAAGAAGGAAAAGGGAGAAAAGAAAAAGGAAGAAAGAGAGGAAGAAAAAGAGGGAAGGGGAGAAAGGAAAAAGGGGGAAGGGGAGAAAGGAAATAGAGGGAAGGGGAGAAAGGAAATAGAGGGAAGGGG
>NW_020957329.1:26977-32513 GCF_003031625.1 Empidonax traillii | reverse complement strand
AAAGAGGGAAGGGGGCAAAGGAAAAAGAGGGAAGGGGGCAAAGGAAAAAGAGGGAAGGGGGCAAAGGAAGAAGAGGAAAAATGGAAAAGAAAAAGGAGGAAAAGAGAGAAAATAAAAAGAGAAGAAAAAAGGAAATAAAAAGAGAATGAAGGCTGAATTTAGTTTGCAGTGTCCTGAAGTTGTGGAATTTGGCAGAAGAGAAACCTCTCAGCTCTTCTCTGACTGCTCAGAAAAAATAGGAAACCCTTGCACAAACTGAATTCCATTCAGCCCCTCACTGGTTATGTAGTAGAAGAATACAAAGAGCTTCATATATCATCTAAATTTTTAAAGTATTATCTAATTTAAAAAAAAAATGTAACTTTTACAGCTTTACTTTGCCATTAGAGAGTGTGTCCATGTCTTAAAACAACTCTCCTGCGGCAGAGAAATGTGGAGTTAATACATTACACGGATTTGACATGTGGGGGAAGGTCAGGTGATAACAGATCCAGGTGGATGATTTAATGGAGAGGGGGGAACCTCTGGAATTCTACTCATTTAACTTATGGCAGAAAGAATTAAACCAGCCATTTACTTTTCCAGCCTTTCACATAAGAAATATTTGTTCAACAATAACATATTTATCAGTTGTTCACAGAATGTAAATCATTTGAAGGTGGCTTTTGACAGCATTTTGTTAAAAAAAAAAAAAAGAAGTTTTAAGGGTTAAAAGCCAAGAATTAATCAACAGCTGCCAGACATGGATATTTTAAGGAAATGAATTATTGCTATAAAATAATAAGGATTTCAAATGCAAGTCTTACAAGGAGCAGATGTTCACAAAGGCAAGAGATTCACAAATGCATTTTAAAAACACTGAAAACAATAAGGGAAAAAAAGCACATTAAGGGATCCATGTGTTGCTGGTTATGATAATATGTCAGATTGTCTGTCTTTGGACAGCAGATGAAGGTAAGACACATGAGAGTTCTCTAATTATGAGACAAAAATAGCCAGACCTCTGAACTGCTTTAATTTTCTGGTGATTTCATCACCTGAATTTGGCCAAGCTGATGATATTATTCAGTTATTAGTCCCAGGCAGGAAGTGATAGATGCTGCAGACAGGCTGGGTTGCAGATAAAAGAAAAAAAAAAAAAAATCAATGTTCTTTGCTGCTGCACTAATGGATGTGGGCTCAGCAACCTGAGATGGTGGAGCAAGTGCTCATATTGGATGGGAAACAAAGACTTGGAACACAGAGATGTAAATCCAAGGAAGCTCCTGCAACCAAAATTGTTCCCATTTTATCAAATTCAGCACCCTAAAATTAAGTTTGAATAACAGGCAACGCCACAAGAACAATTCCTACCCAAAATAATATCAACATGTACCATAATATCAACCAAAAACATCAACATGGCACCAAAACAATATCAACATGTGCTCAACAGCACCTGGAAAAAAGAGGACTGGAAGTTGCCTGCTCTCTAAACCTCCCTGAATATTTCCCCAGCATGAACTAGAGCTAAAAGTGTTTCAAACTGGGCGTTTTTACTGTCATCTTCCTGGACAGATAAGGAATCCTGAGCAATTTTATTAAAACAATAATTTCAGTTAAGGGGTTGACAAAGATTTATTTCACTCCACTCCAGATACAAAGTCAAGTGAAGCAAACCCAGGCCAAAGGGCTTCAATTTGTTGTTTTAATAAAGAGAGTCATTCCCAAAGGACAAAAACATTTCTTACCTTAATGTCCTCACAGATAAATTTTAGAAAGTCCTCAAATCTCCACTCGTACAAAACAAATTCCTGCTGTTTCACAGAGTGTTTGAACAACACCCACTTCTCACCCAGGCAACAGATGAATTTTTTTACCATCCAGGATTTTTCAGTTCAGCCACTGCGGGGTGAAATCCTTCAGGGAACACCCAAGTGCCTGTGGAAATCCTCCCCATCCCACTCACCGCTGAGCTGAGGAGCTCAAACTCCTGGTCGGGCAGGAAGGAGCGCCAGCCGTCCTCCAGCACCTCGAACATGGGCCGGTAGAAGAAGGGATACAGGAGGGTGACAGAATCCAGGGTGGAAAGGACCTGGGAGGATCAGAGAAAGCATGGAATCATGGAATGGGTTGGGTTGGAAGGGAATTTAAAGCTCATCTCGTTCCAACCCCCTGCCATGGGCAGGGACACTTCCCACTAACCCAGGTTACTCCAAGCCCTGTCCAGCCTGGCCTTGGACACTTCCAGGAATTCAGGGGCAGCCACAGCTTCTCTGGGCAACCTGTGCCAGGGCCTCAGCACCCTCCCAGACAAGAATTCCTTCCCAATATCTCATCTAACCCTGCCCTCTGGCAGTTTGAAGCCATTCCCCCTTGTCCTGTCACTACATGATTGTAGTATGATTCCTGATGCTTCAGCAGAATGAGCTTCCCATTCCCAAATTCTATGGCAAGATATGGGCTTAAGGAAAGGAGTTTCAGGGGGTTTTTAATTAAAAAAAAACAAACCTAGAGGCAAAGTCCATGATTTTAACAATTGTCAGAAACCATAGAATGGTTTGGGTTGGAAGGGACCTTTAAGCTCATCCAATTCCAACGCCCTGCCATGGGCAGGGACACCTCCCACTATCCCAGGGTGCTCAGAGCTCCATCCAACCTGGCTTTCAACACTCCCAGGGATGGGGAATCCACAGCCTCTGGGAAATATCCCACAACCTGGTGGGAAATACTCCAGAATTTTCCTTTCCCTTACATAACACCAATGAAAACCTCCCTAACTGGAGACACAAAGCTGTTGAGGTGAGATCAAGGTCTGCAGGTTCTGCTGATGCTGAGGAACCCTCACCTCGATGGAGCTGGCGATGTTCAGACATTCCTCCATCCCAGGGATGTCCAGCTGGATGATCCTCAGGTCTTTGCACTTTATGACAATGGTGCCCAGCGATCCCACGAACCTACAGCAGGACATGGAACAGGAGCCTCATCAGAACAGGATCTGGGAGGTGTGAGGGGATGTTACAGCTCTCCCCACCACAAATTCCTACAAGGCAAAACTCCATTAGCAGCAATTTTTCTCCAATACCATCCTGCAAGAAAAGAAAGATACAAAACTGACTTGATACTTGGTACAAGCTTGTTTTTATTTTAATTTATTCCATCCTTGTGATATGGAGTGGAAGTATAAGTATCACACCACTGTGAGGGTGACAGGACAAGGAGGAATGGTTTTAAACTGCCAGAGGGCAGGAAAGATGGGATATTGGGAAGGAATTGTTGGCTGTGAGGGTGGGGAGGCCCAGGCACAGTTTTCCTGTGGCTGGCCCATCCCTGGAAGTGTTCAAGGCCAGGTTGGAGCAACCTGGGATAGTGGGAGAGGAAATAAGTGGCAGGGGGTGAAACAAGCTCATCTTTATGCTCTCTTCCATCCCAAATCAGTCTGGGATTTCTGATTTAACAAGGAAGTTTGGATTTGCCCTGCACATCTCAGGGAATGAAGGTCTTTCCCCCCACCACTGGTTACCAACCCAGGGAGTCCAGAAAAACCTCTGGTTCCAACCCAAACCCAGCTCCCAGATGCCCTCCCCACTCCTATTCCAGCTGCTTAAAGAGCTACAAAAGCTCAAGGAGCAGTTTGATCATCTGATAAATCTGTGCAAAAAAAAAACCTCTTACAGTTCAGTGGGAGAAGAGATTTTCTGAGCCTGGCACAACGTTGTGCACTAAAAACCTGCAGCAGGGCCAGGCTGGGCCTTTCTAAACCCTTTACTGAGCTGAGAGTCTCGTCATTCCATCCTCTCCAGCACTGGGAAAACACTCTTATCCCTTCAAATGGCAAACTTTCACTGCCACAAAGCTACTCAGGGCCTGCTCTGGAGAACCCCCTGGAAAATAAGGGCTGTGAGTACCTGCAGAGTAATTCTGTAGTAAATCAGGTGCTGAGCCAGCAATCCCTCCTCATAACTCCACGTTCCTTCCTTATTTGGGATTAACTTCCACTGCGACTGCAGCTGAGCTCATAAAAAATTTAAAAACTGAAGGGAAAGCTTGTAAATATTAATTCTCAAAATGGAGCTTTAGTACAAGGAGTAACAGGGATGAGGCCAAACCACCCCAAGGACTCAGCAGTGCTCCATGGGAACACGTTCCCTGAGTTTCCCACCCTTCTGCTCCTTTCCTACTTCAGAAAAATTAGGAATAAACTTGAGCAGCAATAGATTTAATCAGCATCCAGCAATCCCCCCCCCCAATTCCAGACTCTTTGCCAACTTGGTGGGTTTTAATTGCTCCTGCTTGATTTTTCCAGAGAAATCCGTTCCACCAGATTTCCTTAAAAGGCAAGAAAAATGGGAAGGACCTTGTAATTAATTAAAAGAAAATAAATTATGGTGAAGGAGCTGAAACAGCAACAAGTGAGGGAGTAGAATACCAGGTGAGATGGGGCAGATCCCCTCAGGGAGGGAAGGGTGATGGGGCAGCCAAAGCAGGAATGAGGGTAAAAAAACCCCAAATCTCTGGAGTTTCTGTAATAAAAAGGGGGCGGGGAAGAAAAATAATGGGAGTGCTGCAGCTGCAACTCAGCTTAACCACAAAAATACATTGTTAAAGGGTTATTGATTCCCACGAGGAGTTGGAGGAGTGAGGGATGATGGTGTGGAGCAGCAGGAGGTGGATTCAGGGATGAGAAATTCCACAGAGTCTCTCAGTTTTGGTGGGTGACACAAAGCAAATCCCTTCACCAGTGCTCTGATTTCCATGCCCTTGGCAAAGGAGAGGGTAGAGGAGGTGGTAAAAATGCAAAGGAGGTGGTAAAGTTGCATTATTTAGAAATTATGTATAGTGTTTCAAGTGTTATTGAAGCATTTAAGTGTTTTCAAGGGTTACTGATGGATTCTCTGAATAATTAACACAGAGCAAAAGCGTTCAAACACAAGAATTTTGACTCTCCATACGACCAAAAAAATTAACCTTTAAGATGCAACAGCCAAAACGAACATCCAAACAGAAGGAAAACCCTGCCCTGTGTCCTCATAGGAACGTTTAGGTTGGAAAAGAGCTCTGGGATCATCGAGGCCAATCTATAATTTGGGACCACCACCTTGTCACCCAGACCACGCAGTGATGCCACGTCCAGCCTTTCCTTAAACACTCCAAGGGATCGAGGATTCCACCCCCTCAAGGGGCAGCCCCTTCCAGTGTTTAACAACCCTTTCCGCGTGGAAATTCCTCCTGATGTCCAACCTCAACCTCCTCCCGCGGCGCAGCCTAAACCCAAAGCCCATCCCCACCTTCCCTCCTCTCCACACCCGGATCCGGGACAAGCAGCCTCCCCAGCCCCTCTGGGCCCCACCTCTTCTCGCAGGAGTCGATGTTGGAGTGGAGCAGCCACAGCTCCTCGGCGTTGTCGCGGCGGCGGGACGAGAAGATGAGGTGGTGGCCGGTCAGGCACAGCGTGCCCTCCACGGCCGCGTGGAACGGCCGGTGCAGCACCACGTTGTCGGCGCGGGGCGTCTTGATCAGCTCGGCGAACTCCATGGCGTGGGAAAGGAGCGGGGGG
>NW_020957329.1:0-26087 GCF_003031625.1 Empidonax traillii | reverse complement strand
CCCCGGATTCCCGGGATTCCCGGGAGCTGCCGGCGGAGCGGGACTGGAAAGGCCGGAAGCGCCTCCCCGGGAGCCTCCCCGGTCACGTGACGCCTCCCGGACCAATCCGCCCTGGAGGAGATGGTGGGGCGGGAAAAGGGCCCGGCGCGCCCCGAGACCCCCGCGAAAAGAGTTCCGGGAGGAATCACGGGGTATGGAAGCCAGAGGGGCGGGGAGATGGGCGGGGCTTGAGGAAGGGGCGGGGCCTGGAGGGTGAGAGAACCAATGGGAAAGTGGATTGCGTGGGGGCGGGGCTTGGGAGGGGGTGAAGAGGGCGGGACTGGAGTGGGCTGGGCTGGTTGATGGGGCGGGGCTTCGTTTGGGCAGGGGGCGGGGCTTGGGGAAGGAGGGGGCGGAACGGATCGGGAATGGGAGAGGGAATGGAGCGGGAATGGGAGCGGGCAAGGGAGAGGGAACGGGAGAGGGAACTGAGTGGGAATGGGAGCGGGCAAGGGAGAGGGAATGCAACGGGAATGGGAACGGGAAGGGAGAAGGAATTGAACGGGAATGGAGTGGGCGGGGAGAGGGGATGATGTGGGAATGGGAACGGACAGGGAGCGGGGATGATGTGGGAATGGGAACGGACAGGGAGCGGGGATGGAGCGGGCGGGCAGGGAGAGGGAATGGATCGGGCAGGGAGCGGGAATGGAGTGGGAATGGCAACAGACGGGGAGCGGGAATGGAGCAGGAATGGAGTGAGTAGGGGAGAGGGAATGTAGGGGGAACGGGAATGGCAGGGAGAGGGAATGGGAACGGGCAGGGGTGCGGAGAAGGAGCGGGCAAGGAGCAGGAATGGCCTGGGAGCAGGAATGGACTGGGAAGGGAGCGGGGATGGAGCGGGCAGGGATGGAGCAGGATCCCAGCGCCCCAGCCTGGGGCAGTAGGGCAGGGCCGGGGTCGGTGCCCGCCGGAGCAGCCGCGGTTTGGGTCCAAAACCTGCGGGAATGGAGCAAGCACATCCCCAGGTCCCGGCTGAGCCCGGCCCGGCCGAAAAAAAAATGGAGAAACGGCCAAAAATTCAGCCCGGCTACCCCACACGTGTGTTCTGAAATCCCCCTCGGGCTCTTCCCAAGGACACCCGGCCCTGGCAGAGGGACGGTCCCCTCCAGCTGCCCCCCCGGTGCAGGGACCCCCAGAGCCCCCTCAGCACCCGGCGGTTCCGTTTCCATCATGGAATCACGGAATGGTTTGGGTTGGAAGGGAGCTTAGAGCTCATCCCATTCCACTCCCTGCCATGGGCAGGGACACCTTCCACTATCCCAGGTTGCTGCAAGCCCTGTCCAGCCTGGCTTCAGACACTTCCAGGGATGGGGCAGCCACAGCTTCTCTGGGCAACCTGTGCCAGGGCCTCACCACCCTCACAGCCAACAATTCCTTCCCAATATCCCATCTATCCCTGTCCTCTGGCACTTGGAAGCCATTCCCCCTTGTCCTGTCCCTCCAGGTCCTTGTCCCAAGTCCCTCTCCAGCTCTCCTGGAGCCCCTTTAGGCAGTGGAAATTCTGACATAACATCCCACAGCCAGGGGTGAGGATGCAAGTCAGGTGTGCATAAAACCAAGTGCTTTTCCCCTCAATTATTATGGTAAAAGACCTCTGTTAAGAAGGTCTGAAAGGTCAGGCACAGCTGAAATCCAAATGTCCCCACTGAATTTATTGACAGTCGTGGGAGGGATGCCCATCCCTGGAAGTGTTCAAGGCCAGGCTGGGCAGAGATTGGAGCAACCTGGCCTGTTGGGGTTGGAATGAGATGATCTTCAAGGTCCCTTCCCAGCCAAACCATTCCATAGTTTTATGATTAAAAACCAAGATCAAGGCTGGTAACTCCGAAATCCAACATTTACCCTGAGAGTATTTGTGAGGGTGAGAAGGGCTGTTTTTACAAACTCCCCGTGCTCCCAAGCAAAAGTGAACTTCTGAGGGATGTGAAGAAGACAAAAAATTCTCTAGGGGGACAGCAAATTCCAGAATCCTCCCAAAGAGGGGTCTGCTGTTTGTATTGACCATGGCTGTTCCCCAAAAGGGGCTGCTGGACTTGTGGGTGGCTCCAGGCTCTGACACAGAATCACGGGTCTCTCCCACCTGGAGAAACTCCAATTTCTAAGCCTCCACCTGCCTTGTCCCTGAGGAGGAACAAAGAAATCAGGTCACCAGCCATTTCTGGGGCTTTCTTTGGAGGGGATGAGGAGCTGCCTGGTGCCGTCCTGCCCGTGGTCAGCTCAGTGGAGCAAGTTCAAGGTTGTTCAGTCCCTGCCTGATGGAAGCAGCCTGGAACTCTCCGTGCAGATGCCAGCAGGCAGGTTTGGTGACAGCCTGTCCTGGGCAGTTGCCCCTGAGAAGGATTGCAGAGGTGTTTAGATACAGTGACCTGAATTTTTAAACTCGCCCCTGGCGCCGAGTTCAGCCTGAGTTTGCCCAAGCTGTGCCTTATTAATGCTGGCAGTTCAGGTGATTTCAATATCTGAGGATGATTTGGAAGTCTAATTACTGACATTTTAATCTCACAGATTTATGCAAAGATTCATAATAAGGACAATTAATTCTCCTCTCACAGCAGCTTGCACTGATCCACATCATCAAGCCCTCCAGAAGAGGAGAGGGGTCTCTCCCAGGATTGAAACTTCCAGAGCTTGGGAGTCCTGGGTGTAAGTTAAACCACAAACATCTCTGCATTGCTGCTTTCAGTCCAGTGCTGGGATGGCCTGGGAGCACAGGACTAATCCTCCCTGCATTTTGCTGCATGGACTGGGAATTATTTCGTATGAATCCACAGCTAAACACACACTCCCATCTCCAGGGCATGAGCAGGACTGTTAAAACGCTGCTCACCTGGGCAGCTTATCCTGGCTGAGGAGGAAAAGCTGTTTCCTTGTGCTTTTCCAGCACAAGGGTGGGATGGGGAACTGCACAGGGAGAGCTGTGTTTTGGGGAGCTCCTCAGCTGCAGGAGAGTGGCCTGGGGTCTCTTGGGGTCTCTGGGACAGGTTTCCCAGAGAAGCTGTGGCTGCCCCTGGATCCCTGGAAGTGTTCAAAGCCAGGCTGGATGGGGCTTGGAGCAATCTGAGATAGTGGAAGGTGTCCCTGCCCAGGACAGGGGTTTGTAAGCTTTAAGGTCCCTTCCCACCCAAAACATTCCATGATTCTATGATTCCACACAGATCCCTTGCAAATACAGGTTATAACCCCCCTGAGCTTCCCAGGAGACACTTTTTGGGCTCTCCTGTGCTCAGCCCTTCCATCCCCATCCACAGCCCCATCCTCAGAAAGCACCGTCAGACCCCACAGGTGAGGGGCAGCTGCTTCCTCTGTGGGGTGGCCTCCATCCTGCTGAAGGTGCTGTGGGGGATGAGATTTATCAACAGTGTTTGCAACACAGTCATGGAATCATGGAATAGAATCACAGGATCCCTTGGGTTGGAAAAGCCCTCTGAGATTGTTGAGTGCAGTTGTTCCCCCAGCACTGCCAAGGCCACCCATGTTCCCAAGTGCCACATCCACATGGCTTTTACACACCTCCAGGGATGGGGACTCCACCACTGCCCCGGGCAGCTGTGCCAGGGCCTGACTGCACTTTCAGGGAAGAAATTTTCCCTCATAACCAATCTAAGCCTCCCCTGGTGCATCTTGATAGTTCAGGTTGGAAGGGACCTTAAAGCTCATCTTTTTCCACCCCGTGCCATGGGCAGGGACACGTTCCACTATCCCAGGTTGTCCAAGCCCCGTCCAGCCTGGCCTTGGACACTTCCAGGGATGAAGCAGCCACAGCTGAAGAGTGGCTGTAAGGAAAAGCAAAGGTTTCATCCCCATGAGCAGCAGGGACATAGCACTGCTGCCTCTGTGAAGGAGGGAAGAGTGAAAATTTGGGCTGTGGCTGCACGTTGAGGGACTGATTAGTCCTTAGGACTGCCAGTGTTAGTCCTGACAACTCTGTTGGCCCTGGGTGATTTGGATCATCTCTCTTCCAGCTCAGAGGGGAAAGAAAAAACTATCACAGCCTTCAAATCAAGGACATATCAGGTACTACACTCAGGAAAAGGAGTAAGAGGTGCTTTAGAAATATGCCTGAGGAGAGGAGTGCCTGGCACTGGGATGGCTTTCACTGCCTGCCTTTTTCCGTCTTCTCTCCACATGCATTAGGGAGAATGAACTGCTGAGGCTTGTACCCAAAATAATTTGGTTTGAGTCTCATCTCCTCCAGAGGAACCTCTGAACACAGCAGTGAGGGCCATCCTGCTCTTTTGGACTTGTTTTTATTTTTTTCTCCTGTAAAATAAGGATCAGTAACTTTTGGAGCAGGGCCCTTTCCCTTCCTGCGTTTTGACACGCTGCCTGGCACGGCAGAGCCCTGATATCGGTCAGCAAACATTGCTCCAGTCCCCTGGAGAATGGGAGATGTTCAGGACATTGTGAGGTGAACAGCACATGCCTCTTGTGCAACAAAACGCAGACCTGAACGAACTTTATCTCTTGGTCCTGCGCAAACGCTCCTGTCCTGTGTTCCCAACCCCTCAGCTGCTGCTCCCCAGTCCAGGAGGAGGATCCCAACCCACAGGCCGGGCTGTGCACACCAACAATTTTAGGATAATGTCGTGGCAGGGGGTACAGACTCCTCCCTGCATGAAGGAGAGAAGCCTGGAGCAGAGGAACAGCCTGGGGGGCTGAACCTGGACAAAAGGAGCCTCAGGGGGGACCTTCTCACTCTGCAATTCCCTGACAGGAGGGTAGAGCTGGGTGGGGGTCGGGCTCTTCTTCCACAATACAAGTGACAGGACAAGAGGAAACGGCCTCACATTGCACCAGGGGAGGTTTAGATCAGAAATTAGGAAAAATTTCTTCATGGAAAAAGGTTGTCCAGTCATGGCACAGCTGCCCAGGGCAGTGGTGGAGTCCCCACCCCTGGAGGGATTTATAAAGCCTTGTAGATGCGGCACTTGGGGACATGGATTAGTTGTGGGTTTGGCAGTGCTGGGGGATGGTTGGCCTCAATTATCTTAGGGATAATCTTTCCAACCTAAATATTCTGTGACCCCATAGGCTGTGCAGGTATTTGTGAGGGTGCATTTGGGTCATAATAACCCATGATGGGTTTAAGGAGAGCTCTCCAGCTTCTGGAAGCAGGTATCTCCATGCAGCATCTGCTTTTTCCTTGCTCTCATAAAGCCTCCTAAGAAAGCCCAGGGCTGCTGAGCAGGAGAGGCACAAATAGAAAGTGTCCAGGCAGAAGGAAATGCAGCTCAATCAGTGCCCTCTGCCAAATGCCCAGAGATTCCTCCTGCCAGACCCCTAAACACCCAGCCATCTGCTTCCCTCTGCCCTATAATCTGTCCTGAAGAGGTTTGCCAAGGAGCTTGTCTGTCCTCAGCAGGAGACAGGGCTCTTCCCATGTCTTCCTTTCCTGCCTGGAGAGCAGGATCATGAACTGTCTGGCTCTCTGGCCACTCTTCCTGCATCTCCTTGAAAGACTCTGGGGCAGACCCTGGGGAGCAAATGTTCGTCTCCCTGATCTGGAGTCACTGGTGAGCCCACATGCCCCAAATCAGAAGGGATTTCCATGATTTTAGGCTTTTCAGGGGGTGAGCTCTCCTCCACCCCGTGTGCATTTGCACCAGCAGGGTTTTCCATGTGAAATCCAAGAACTAATTGGCTGCAGGAGAGCAGAGAATCACCTTCCATATGCTGCAGTCCCATGACCATTTGCCTCTTGGATGAGAACTTGGTGTTTTTTAAGGCTCCCTCTGTGCTTGTTTTCATTCCTGAAATAGATTGTGATCCTGTTATTCAAACACCCAGCTGCTTCACCCTCTGATGTTTTCCCAGGAAGGGGAGTGAAAGAGCAGCAAGCACAAGGTAAAAGGATGTTTGTGGCTGAAAATCAGCTGTGATTGCACAGTCCACAACCACAGGGATAAATCCAAGGCAGCTCAGAGGCCAGCTGGCATGGCCAAGCCATATATAGGATAGTAAGATCTCCTGGCTTTCCCAAAAAAGGGATCCACAGTGGGCAGCTTGCTGGGAACAGCTGTCTGTGCTAACTCTTGAGCCAGTTTGTCCAGACCAAGAGAGTGCCAGGGGTTGGGAGAAGTTTTATGTCTTAGACTGGTCCCTGGCATTGCTTTATTTACTGAGTGGATGTAGCCAGGGATCTGGAAAAGAAAGAGGTGGAGAGAAAAACCCTCCCATAAAGGAGCAGATGAATTATTCTATTTAAACTAAATTTGCTAAAATAGCAGGAAAGTCAGCTGAAGGTGATTTTTTTGTTGTTGTTTTCTACTTGATATCTGTTGGCACGTCTGAGCACACAGTGTGTCCCGAGAGCTGCCATCCACATTTCTTCCCTAAACCCCACAGACCGGGTTTATCCTCTTGACAGCTGGGAGGAGGGAGCCTGAAGGTGTGGGAGAGCTTCCCAGGGAGTGCTCCTGATACCCACAGCAAGTCCAAATTGGGGATCTGGCAACCAGAGAGCGAGTGGGCAAGTCTGAAGTGAGAGACCACAGGAGGAGGGAGGCTGGCAGGAGACAGACACACACATGTTCCCAACGCCACACACACAAGTATTCCTTGGGTCTAAATTTCCATAATATATTATTTTTAGCAGAGTTGGGTTTGGTTTTGGTTTTTTGTTTGTTTGTTTGTTTGTTTTTCCCCCAGGGAATAGCTAGTTAGTCATGAAGTTTTTCCATTTTGTCATAAAGAAACATGGGACATGGCATGATGATCCCGGGGAGAAGGACTTGGGGTGCTGCTGGGGGAGAGGCTGGACACGCCCTGGCCATGGGCACTCCCAGCCCAGAAACCCCCCCATGTCCTGGGCTCATCCCACAGCGTGGGCAGCAGGGGAGGGGGGGATTCTGCCCCTCTGCCCCCTCAGCTGAGACCCCACCTGCAGAGCTGCCTCCAGCCCTGGGGAACAACAGCACAAGGACGTGGAGCTGCTGGAAAGAGTCCAGGGGAGGTCACGGAGATGCTCCCAGGGCTGGAGCCCCTCTGCTCTGGAGCCAGGCTGGGAGAGCTGGGGGGGTTCACCTGGAGAAGAGAAGGATCCAGGGAGACCTGAGAGCTCCTTCCAGAGCCCAAAGGGGCTCCAGGAGAGCTGGAGAGGGACTGGGGACAAGGGATGGAGGGAAAGGACACAGGGAATGGCTTCCCACTGCCAGAGGGCAGGGATAGATGGGACATTGGGAAGGAATTGCTGGCTGTGAGGGTGGTGAGGCCCTGGCACAAGTTGCCCAGAGAAGCTGTGGCTGCCCCTGGATCCCTGGAAGTGTTCAAGGCCAGGTTGGACAGGGCTTGGAGCAACCCGGGGTAGTGGAACGTGTCCCTGGCCATGGCAGGGGGCTGGAATGGGATGATCTTAAAGGTCCCTTCCAACCCCAACCAATTCTGTGATTCTAAATTTAACATGTTTTTTTTTCAAAGATTTTCTTTTCCATCTCAGGGTTTGTTTTTTGTTTTTTTGTTTTTTTTTTTTTAGTTTTCATTTGCCAAGCTGGGAAATGTCTGCACAACGAAGAAGGAACTCTGTGTTTATTTTCTTCTCACTTCAGTCAAATCCTTTCTTGTCCTGGAATTATCCAGACATTCACCAGGAACAACCCTCCAGGTCTCTGCGCTCTCGGAATATCTTTAGGGCCAACCATGCAAAACACACAGATAGGGTGATGCCAAAGTTGTGTGTAATTATTCTGAGTGACTGAGAACAATCCCTCAGGTACAAACAGTCCCCAAAACTTTCCCCAGCACTCATTAGTATCCCTGGATATCTGATATCATCTGCAACTGGCTTTTCCAGAATTTGTTAGGAGGAAAATCTCAACCTTCTTCATAGATTCATATAATACTGAATTCTGAAGAAACATTAATTTGGGCCACTGCACAGGGGTCTAAATTAAATTAAATTAAATTAAATTAAAGTAAAGTAAAGTAAATTATTTTTTCATATGTTGATGTGCCGTGATCTGATTTTTTAGGTAGATGGTTTTGAGAGTTTAGCTCTGGACATGATTTAACATTTGGAGGCTATTTCTGAAAAGGCAAATGAGAATAATGTGGGGTGATAAATTGTTTATGAACTGCTTTGTTATTATTATTATTTAAAAGCTGTGATGCTTTAAAAACATATTTCTGGGTGCTTTTCCATAGGATATGGATGAAGTTCTCTGTGTCCTGGGAGCTGCCTGTGTTGTGGTAATTCTTTACAACTCTAAAACTGGGTTCTTGGGGTCTGACCAAAGTTAGGGAATCACCAGATCTTTCCTGAGAAATCTGCATCCTGAATTGTCTCTTGAAGAGAATTAATACATCTTCAAAAACCAAACCTTCCTGGAACTGATGGAAACTTGGTAAAAGTGTCTGCTTAAAAAAACACCCAAAGGGTTTCATGCAGGAAGATCACAGAATATCCTGAGTGGGAAGGGACCCACGAGGATCCTCAAATCCCACCTCCTGGCCCTACGCAGACACCCCAGCAATCCCACCCTGTCCCTGAGAGTGTTATCCAAACACTCCCTGAGCTCTGGCAGCCTTGGGGCCGTGACCACTGCCCTGGGGAGCCTGTTCAGTGCCCAACCACCCTTTGAGGGAGAAAACCTCTTTCTAGAACCTTTTTCAGAACTGGTGAAACCTGGCAAGTTGCTCCATAAGAAATTCCAGCCTAACTATTTGTTCATCCCTACAAGGTGAACAGGCTTCTCACGGTTATGTGAAGGGACTTAGGAATTCATTTCTTCCTGTTGACATTCTCCATGTATCCAAATTTTGTGGTTCTGCCACAAGCACATCTGGCATAGCTTTGCTCTTTCACCCTAGCCCTGATGTTTTTTGGAGATCACATTTCACAGTGGTTTGAACAAGCAACACCAATAGTATCCAAGGAACCATTTAACCAACTCCAGGATGCCCTTTTGAGGCTCAAATCCACCAGCATGGAAGTCTGACACAAAAACTTAGGAAGTTTTGCTTGACTAGGCAGTGAGACTCAAATTTCATGGAATCATAGAATTGCAGAGTAGTTTGGGTTGGAAGTGACCTGAAAGATCATCCAATTCCAACCTCCTGCCATGGGCAAGGACACCTTCCACTAGACAAGGTTGCTCCAAGCCCTGTCCAACCTGGCCTTCACAACCAGGGAAGATGGTTTCCCATGTCAGGAGGTGGAACCACACACTGGTGTTGTCAGTTCAGCAGTGACTGCAGAGCCTGTGATGAGTATTTAAGATCAAATATGAACAGCCTGAATCAGGTTTGTTAGGCTGAGTGCTTAGAGCAGCTTGAGGTGTGAACCATTGTTGTTGGGGAAGAAAGGTGTGCTCAGTGTGGGAGAAAATTTTCTCTCTGTTGGATGTCCAGAAGCGAAAATCTTCTCCTTCAGAATCCAATTAATGATTGCAGTTAATAAAGAACAAGTGGCCAGAGTACCTGTGCTTATGTGTGACAAAGAGATTAGAGACAGGGCAGCCCAGCAGAGTCAGACAACCTCCTACAAGCTGAAATGCCTTTTGTTCCACTCCCTGTTGCAGTGAGTGGCATAAATTTAGAGCAGTGACTTGTCATTTCGGAAATCAAAAAGGACGTGGAGAAAGTGAGAGCTGCAAAAAAAATCCAGCGGTGCTGGAGCAGAGGGAAAGTCTCTTTAACTGTAAGATCAGAGACAAAGCAGAGCTGCTGTTATAGCACTGTGGCATTTTTTTTTTTATAGATTCACAGAATCATTAAGGTTGGAAAAGCCCTTTAAGATCACTGAGTCTAAACAGGCACTAAACCATGTCCCTGGTGCCACATCCACAGCCTTTTTGAACACTTCCAGACATGGTGATTCCACAACTTCCCTGGGCAGCACATTCCAATGCCTGGCCACCCTTTCAGTGTGGCTTAGCAGAGGGCATCAGCACAGACAACAGGTGGGTGTTCTGCTGTGGTTTTCAGAAAAAAAAGAGGGTCAGAAAAGTGGCAATATCTGGGAATGGCGTCAGTGGGAGGCTCCAGGCTGGGGACAGAGCGGCTGGAAAGACGGGAAAGGCCCTGGGGGTGCTGGTTGGCAGATATTTTTCTGTGGTTTTCAGGAAAAAGCAGGGTCAGAAAACTCAAAATATCTGGGAATAGAGGAACACAAACCAAGTGTGCCCAGGTGGGCAAGAAGGCCAAGGGCAGCCCTGCTGACTCACATCAAACTGGTTGTGGTTGGTGACGCTGCTGGAAATAACAGGTTTTTGGAAAAAAAATATGTGGATTTGTGTAGTGAAATGGAGGAAATGTCACCTGGAGGGAAGATGAGGAGCCAGGGCAGGGTGGGCATGTCGAAGGTTTGTGCTGGGGAGTGATTCAGGTCAGGGTACAACCTTGAGTTAGTGTCCAGCTCTGGGGTCCCAGCACGGGAAGGACACGGAGCTGTTGGAGCGAGTCCAGCGGAGGTCACCAAGATGATCAAAGGGATGGAGCAGCTCTGCTGGGAGGAAAGGCTGAGAGAGTTGGGATTGTTCAGCCTGGAAAACAGAAGGCTTTGGGGTGACTTAATTGCCCCTTCCAGTACCTGAAGGGAAACAACAGGAAAGATGGAGAGAGACTATTTACAAGGGCCTGAGTGACAGGACAAGGGGGAATGGCTTCAAACTGACAGAGGGCAGGTTTGGGTTAGATATCAGGAATAAATTCTTCTCTGTGAGGGCGGTGAGGCCCTGGCACAGGTGCCCAGAGAAGCTGTTGCTGCCCCTGGATCCCTGGAAGTGTCCAAGGCCAGGTTGGATGGGGCTTGGAGCAACCTGGGGTAGTGAAAGTGTCCCTGCCCATGGCAGGGGGTTGGACTAGATGACCTTTAAGGTCCTTTCCAACCCAACCCATTCTCCTATGATTCTATGACGAAAGTTTGGTTACTAAGAGTGAGAGTAAATAAGAATACCAGTGGTGACGTTTTCATTCCCTGGAGATCTTCTGCTCATCTTCTACTGGATACTCTTTGCCAGAGAAAATTTTCACTGTGGCCGGTGAAGTCCAGAAGTTTTGATCGTATTTATTCCGCTTTCTTTCTTTAATCCTTGGAGCTGCTGTGATCCTGAGCTACCCTAGGGTGCGCCCATACTCCAGTTTAGACACTGCTCTACTCCTCGGTGGTTGGCACAGCTTGGGAGCTGCCGTGTCCCAGGACAACCAGCCAAGAGTTTCACCAAATCCCAACTGCGAGTTCAGGACTCACCACAGACCAAGGGCCACGCCCAAGAGGCATTTTGGGTAGAACCACACCGTGTTGGAAGCTGGAAGCAGTTTAGTGTCATGGTGACAGGCAAACCAGGCCGTCCTTTTGCCACCTCCTTCCTGCACAGCAGAAGGCTCAGCTGACTCAGACACGCCAAGGGCTTGGCTTCAAGGTTTCATCTGCAAAGAGCCGAAGGAGAGGAGTCAGGAGATCCCAGATCCTTTTGTCATCTCACTGTCTTTACTTTCACCCCCTTGTCTTTCCTCTCCAGGTTCAGTGAACCAAGAGCAGTGGGAAAAGGAGTTCCCAGGGCACCACGAGCCACAAAAACAAATTACATGTTCTTGGGATACAAAAATTGAGTCGTTACTGTTGGAAAAGACCTGTAAAATAATCAAGCCCAACTGTTCACCCACCACCTCTGCGTTCACCAGAAATCCCTGCCTTCAAGTTCTACATCTCCATGTGTTTTGAACATTTCCAGGGATGGGGACTCCTCCACTGCCCTGGGCAGCCTGTTCCAATGCCTGAGCATCCTTTCATTGAAGAATGTTTCTCCTGAGATCCAGTCTAAATCTCGCCTGGCTCAACTTGAGGCCATTCTCTCTCATCCTGTCCCTTGTTCCCTGGGAGCAGAGCCTGACCCCCCTGCTCCCCTCTCCTGTCAGGGAGTTGCAGAGCCAGAAAGTTCCTCCTGAGCCTCCTTTTCTTCAGGCTGAGCTCCCCCAGCTCCCTCAGCCACTCCTGCTGCTCCAGCCCCTTCCCCAGCTCCATTCCCTTCCCTGCACACGCTCCAGCCCCTCAATGTCTCTCTTGTCTGAGGAGCCCAGAACTGCCCCCAGCCCTGGAGGTGCCCCAGCAGTGCCACCACAGGGACAGGCACTGCCCTGATCCTGTGGCCACACCAGGGCTGGTCCAAACCAGGTGCCACTGGCCTCTTGGCCACCTGGAAGAGTTGTGTGAGGACTTTTGTCTGATTGTATGAAAATTCTCAGTGCAAGGGTTTCACAGACAGCTTGTAGATATCTGGTACCCTTGGAAGGTGAAAGGATACAACAGGATTGGGATGGGATGGGATGGGATAAGATGGGACAGGACAGGACAGTTCTTACTGCCTTTGTTTTCCTGTGAAAAAGTGCCCAACCTAATTTAATACAGGTGTAAAACAAGGGGTCCAGCTTACAGCCAGCGAAGACCCCCATTATTTAAGTTGCTGGATAATTCATCTCTAGTTTTAAAACGCTGACGAGGTACCCACTTTGTACAACTGCATCCATTGCACCTGCCCTTCCTGGAGCCCCCCAGCAGGAGCATGTCATTAATCCAATTAATCCCTTAATCCATTACCAGTGCTGCACAGTAGCAATCCTCCACACCCAAAATTCTGACTTAGGCTAGACCAAGTCTGTGTTCACTGCTAAGCATTTTGGGAAAGATTTGCAAAACCTGGTAATTTCAAGGTGACAAACAAGGGGAAATAAGCCCAGATTTGTATCACGGTAATGTACTTTACATTTCTTATTGCCATTCTTGAAAATATTTAATTTACCGGTACAGAGGCAGCTTGTGCAAATGGTACAAGGACCACAGAGGTCACCACGTGTGCCAGGAAAAAGCTGGAAGGAAATAAGTGTGGTGGAAACATCTGCCTGGGGACAAATGGTTCTAGAATTTCTGGGATTAAAAAAACAATATTTACATCAAAGCTAGATCATTTCTGATTCAACAGTGAAAATATGTTTTGTGAAGAAACATTAAAAGATCCTTCCCCTCCTCTGCTGGATTTTGTCCAGCTCTTCTCTTTCTCCTGTGGGGCTTCAGCCTCTCCCAGCAGTTTCCTTTTGTGTGTCTTTAGGCTCACCCAGGCTAAAGATCCTTTCTGCTCTTTGAGCCTTAGCTCAGAGGAGGGAATTTTAGCTGTTGGTTTTGCATCCAGAAAAGATGAATCTTCATGCTGAGGCAACACCACCAAGGAGTGGTGGTTTTGTTTGAATTCAGCTGGAATGAGGTGAACATCTGTAGGAACAATCATATTCAGTACCTGTAAAATAAACTCTGTGTCTTAAAAAAAACACCCAGTTGCTTGTCAAAAAAAAAAAAAATAACCCCAAACAAAAAACCCCACTGCTAGAAAAATAATAATTTATTTTCTTTCAAAGCTCCAGCAAATGGAATTATTCCTTTTAAAAGGAATTCAGTTGCAGGAATGGGCAGTTATTTCCTTGTAGTGGTCATGGGAAACATGAAAAAGAGAGAGTGAAAGGGGAAAAAACCCAAAGACTGAAGAAGGAGGCTCCCAGGGTATGAACTTGTAGTGGCAAAGAGTTGGGGACAGACATGAAAAAAGAGAGAGGGAAATGAGAAATCTGGAAAAGGGGTAAACAAGTGGCAGGTGAGAGACTTGGAAGAGCCCTTCTCCAGTTTACTCTTCAACAACCTGACCATGCAAAGTTTATGGCTACTGGAGATTGTATTCAAAGTTGTCCCACTGCAGGGTGTTCCCACAAGAAGACTCTGAAGGTGGCAATTCCCACCTTTGTCCTTCCAGGTCTCTCCAACCTCCCTTGGTTATCTGGGTGGGCACGGAGGGAAACAAGAGAAAAGCAAAACAGTGTAGAAAACAGAACCCTGGAATCATTAAGGCTGGAAAAGCCCTCTAAGGTCAGGTCCAGCAATGCCATGGCCACCATTAAACCACGTCCACAAACACCACGTCTACTCGATTTTTGGACACTTCCAGGGGCGATGATTCCCCCACTTCCACGGACAGCCTTGTCCAAAGCTTGACCACTCTTCCAGTGCATATATTTTTCCTGATATCCAATCTAATAATGCTTATGCCTGGAGGCCAGCAGAGATCTTGCTGTGCTGGGAGCAAAGAAAAATACTTGCAAAAACAAAAACAAAAACAAAACCAAAAGCCAAGGAACAAACCAAACCAAAACAAAAAACCAAACCAAACAAAAAACCAAAACAAAACAAAAAACCAAAAACCCACCACCAAAAACCAACAAAGATAGAGACATTTGTGCCTGGAGAGGGATGGAGAAACCTGAGCAAACCCATCTCCAAAGAGGTGTTGTTTGCTTATCAACATGTGCAGTGTCACCCTGACCCACTGGTCCCACTCACAAAGGCACCTGGCAGCCAGATCCGTGCTCCAGTGGGCACGTGGGGACCATTGCTGTTCTCCAGATCCGGCTCCTGGGCACAGCCAGTGCCAGCCAGGGCTGCTGACACCAGAGCTGCACCCCGGGGGTGCAGGAATTCCATCTGGGAGCCCTTCTGATAAACTCTGGAACTGCCTGCAAGGCATGGGGACAAGGGACAATATCAGGGCATCAGATCCATGATGGGGAATAGTTTTAGGGTGTATCCACCCCCGAGCAGTGCTCTGGCACTGAGGTTCCTCAGGGGTCTCTCTCAAACCTGGTGTCTGAAACATTTCCATCACATTTTTTACACTGGGTGTTTTTTGTCTCGATTTCGAGTTGGTTTTTGTTTTTCCAGTATTGATCACGGCCTAAAGGAAATGAAGGGAAAACGGTTTATGAACAGCAGTTAATAAATTTCCAGTTACCATGGTGATGATGATGGGAGAAGGACATCTCAGAAGGCTGTTCTGAGTCCTGAGCTACCCAGGGTCTCCATTAGAAAATTGCATAATGGGATAAAGGTTGTCCTTGCTGAATTTGCAAATACAGGGTGAAAGGGACTGCAGCGTTTTGGAGGACACTGGAGATTGGCTTTTCCTTTTTGCAAAAGACAGGACCAGCTGGTGGAGAAGCTGGAATAACCAGTGCCTGGTAATGCAAGGATTCTGCAGGAGAGGTTTGGGGCTGCAATGGGCAACAAGGTGCCTGTGATGGTACAATGACATCCTGCTCTGGGAAAGGCAGAAATCCTTTCTTCTGGAAAAACAACAAACAGGTTTATCAAGTGCCAGGCACTTCAACTGATGCATTTATTATCCTGGATTAGACTTTCTGTTCACTGCTGAGGGCACCAAGTTTCCAGCTGAGGTGGAATTGCTGGAGAGAGCCCAGAGCTGAGATCTGGAAGAACTGGGATCATGATCACAGATTCATGGAATGGTTTTGGTTGGAAGGGACCTTAAAGATCATCTTGTTCCACCTCCTGCCATGGGCAGGGAGCACCTTCCACTATCCCAGGTTGCTCCAAGCCCCGTCCAACCTGGCCTTGAACACTTCCAGGGATCCAGGGACAGCCACAGCTGCTCTTGGCAACCTCTGCCAGGGTCTTACCACCCTCCTAGCCAAGAATTTCTTCCCAATATCCCATCCAACCCTGCCCTCTGGCAGTGGGAAGCCATTCCCTGTGTCCTTTCCCTCTATCCCTTGTCCCAGGTCCCTGTCCAGCTCTCCTGGAGCCCCTTTAGGCTCTGGAAGGGGCTCCCAGGTCTCCCTGGAGCCTTCTCTTCTGCTGGTGAACCCCCCCCAGCTCTCCCAACCTGGCTCCAGAGCAGAGGGGCTCCAACCTTCAGAGCACTTTTTTGGCCTCCTCTGAACCTCTGTTGTTTGATTCATTTTTGGTAACACACAATAAATCATCACAGTTGCATCTTTGTTGAACAGCTGAACAGTTCCATGACCCACTTGGTCCTGAGGCCACTGGACGTACCCTGGTAACATCCCCAGCAATAAACTCTCTTCCATTCAAAGCAGGATGACCAGATCCCAGAAACATTGGAAACAATACCTGGCCCATGGAGACACATGAAGTGAGGTGGGAAGTGTCTTTGTAGAAGTGTCAAGTGGCCTTGGAACAAAGCATGGCCAGGGTTGTGCTAAAAATGTACCAATGTGGACAGTGAGCTCACTGCACCAGGACAGTTAATTTATGAGGTCAGCTAAAGACGAGTAAACCACGCCATGGAATCACAGGATCTTAGAATCATCTAGGTTTGGAAAAGCCCTCCAAGATCATCAAGTCCAACCATTCCCCCAGCACTGCCAAGGCCACCACTAACCCATGTCCCCAAGGGCCACATCCATGAGGTTTTTAAATCCCTCCAGGGATGGGGACTCCACCACTGCCCTGGGCAGCCTTTTTTAATGCCTGACCAACTTTTCAGTGAACCAATTTTCCCAAATATCCAATCTAAACCTTCCTTGGTGCAGGTTCTTCTCATCCTGTCCATGGCACAGTGAGTTGCACCATTATGGGCAATGGGAAAGAAGAATTTCCTTGTTCAGTTCATCATTCTCTCATGTGTCATCTGCTTCTCTGTTGTGAAAATGGAAAACCAAAGTTCTCTCTTTTTTAGGACACCTCTAGGTGTGACACTGCTGTCACATATTCCCACTCATATATACTCATCTCCTTCTACAGTGCAAAATTCCCAGTAAAATTCCTACCTTTCTGCCTGAAAAATAAGCCTCCAGCTTTCACCATCCTTTGCACCCCTTCTTGTCCTGATCTACCTGTGCAGGGACGGGGACACCACCAGCACTCAGAGTTTGCAGCACGGAATACCCTCAAAATTACTGCAGGGACACCCCAATTTTCATCAGTGCCCACTCCAGGCAATCCAAACACTCTGTTTTCCTTTCTGAATAACCTTCTGTCAGCATCAGAGCACCCCTGGCAGCAGGGATCAGGCTATTCCCACCCCAGAAAACAAGCACACTGCAGACCCTGGAGCTGCCTGGGGGCTTTTGGGAGGGAGAGGTGATGATCCAAGTATCTGTAGGTGGTCAGCTCATCCCAGGCTCCTGGGGAAAGGCTCTCAGCTCCAGGGCTCCTACCCATCAAGGGGGTGAGAGGGCACAACAGAACAGGCTACTTGGAATGTGGTGTTTGCTAAATGAACCTTGCAGTCATGGTTCCCGAGGGGGAATGGACACGGGGTCCTTCCCAAGCCTTGGATGTTCACACCAGGGCCCCTGTCAGCGTGTCCAGCCCTCGTGGGGACAGGTCTAGACAACACAGGCAGAGCTGTCAGTGCATCCTGGCCATGTCTCAGCCCTATTTCGTGCAGCTGCATCCCTGCCAAAGGTTGGGAAAGGCCTGCAGCCCTTTGATATTGATCTTGTTTCCTGCGAGGTCCCTCTGCCCCAGCACATCTGTTCTATCTACTCCCCGTTCCCTCCTGTCACACCCCGTGGTTTTCCTTTGAATTGGGGATTGATCCCAGGCCTGGGGAGAGCAAGAGCCCTGCCAAAATGCCCAGGTGCACCCTCCAGGTGCAGGGTGGAGGGGCCAGTGGCTGTGCTGTGCAGTGACCCGTGAGAGGCCCCGTGAGCAGCAGGACCTCCCCCGGACCATCCTCTCTGCCCTATAAATATGAGGATCCCCAGCCTTGCCACTCACAGCATCCAGCTCAGGCTCTCTCCAGCTCCTTCTCCAGCCTTGCTGAGATCCCAGCTCAACTCCAGCCATGAGGTTCCTCTACCTTGTCTTCGCTGCCTTCCTCCTGGTCTCCTTGGCTGCCCCAGGTAAGAGGGTGGATTGCAATGGAAGGGGAGCTGGACAAGGGTGGGAGGACCAGGGTGAAGAGGGTCAGACTGGGCCATGGGCAGCTTGAGCACACATGGTCTCCACTGTATTGAAAAGCTGTGATTTTGTTGCCCGCATAAATGTGTCCTTTGGGTGGGCAAATGGGTGATGGTCTCCTGCAAATCTGGATCCGTGGTGCCTCCCAAACCCAAACCACTCTATGATTCTGTGGCATGACTTGGTTACCCCAAGGCTGTCTCATATGGGGCTCTAAGTTCATACAAATGAGTCTTTAAAACAAAAAATCGATCCATTCACTTCTGGCTCTCACCTCCCTCTTCGGTGAATGAAAGGGAGATTTGGGGCTCAAAAGGGTTCCCATCCCAAAGTCCATTCACTCTGGACATGATTTCACAGGTGTTTTGGGCCAACAGCTTCTCACCCTGGTGCCTGGCACTTGCTGAAGTCTTGCACAGAGGAGCATCTCTATCTCCTTTGCTCTTGGGGTATCCCTCATGAAGGAGATGGATCTGCTCTTCCTGGGAGCATCTCTCCCAAACTGCACCTGTGTCATCCACTGGCTCTGCACCCACCAGCTGGGGGGAGAAGGTGTACAAAGAGCTGCTCAGGCTTGTGCCCCTCTGATCCCTTCCTGCTTTAGGGCTGGGATTGGGCAGGAGCTGTGGAAATGTAGAGTGGGACCTCCCTATGAGCAGGGTCTCATCCTGCTGAGGTCACCCACCGTGGAGGGGATGGGAGGGCGTGGAAATGGGGCACAGAGGCACCTCTCCTGACCCAACCACTCTCCCTCTGTCCTCTTGCAGGCTATGGGAGGATAAGGAAGACCTGTGCTGACGTGGGGTACTGCTCCAAGCAATGTGCTGCCGTGGACACCTGGTCCTTCTCCGCCGACTGCAGGAACTACTGCTGTGTCCCACCCACCTGGAAGGGGAAATAGGAGCTGAGCAGGAGGCACCCGAGGAAGAGGAGGCACCATGGTGGTTCTGGGAGCAGATTCCCAACTGTGTAACCCAGTTGTCACCCCCTCCTCTCAATAATTAAAAAGAGAAAGAAGATGTTATTCCTTGTTGTCCTTGTGATGCCATTTAAAGCACTGGGGCAGGTTCTCCAAGCCCAGCCCAAAAGATCTATTAGAATCACAACTCACTGCTCTTTTTCCACAAATTTCTTAATGGAAGTGTTAAACAGATGGAGTTTTCCTCTCTGTTTCTCACAGTGAATTCAGGCAGTGCTGGGTGAAAAAAGGGTCTGGTTGGAGTAACACCCTCCTGGGTGTCCCTTTTCCCACAGAGTCTCAAAGCAAAACCCGAGAGGGCCTGATTCACTCCTGGGGCTCAATAAATCAGCATCCATCAGAGATCCTGATGGAATGATGGCAGGCTGTTGTTCCCATGGCTTGGTAATGAGCAGTGCAGTATTTCTCATCTCCTTCAGGATCTTCCAGAGACCTTCTTTAGAGGGATCTTTGGGAGAGCATCATTCCTGCCCTCTAGTTCCCAAAGGATTCTCACCTGAGCACCTACAAGAGGGCCTGGTGGAGTCATTCACAGGTGTGTGCTGTGGGAATAGAGAAGCCCCAGCAGGGTCTGTAAAGGGAATATTTGCCTTTCCTGCTACGATAATCACATCCATCCTCACCATTCTCAGCCTGTGGAGTCACCAGAGATACCTTCCATTTAGAAAACTGGGTCATTTTGTCTCTTGATTGATGTCCTGTTCCCCTTTCCTGTGTCCTCACAGTGGGTTTTCAGTGCTGGTAATGATCAGTTCTACTGAAATCTTGTGGCTTCTGAAGGTGCCCTTGGATTGTGGGGAAAAAAAAAAAAAAAAAGAGCCACAGGATTGGAGAAACCCAAGGATTGTGAGGAAACACAAAGAAATAAAAGGTGAAAGTGAAAAAAGTAGATAGAGGGACCTAAAAGGGAGCATGGAGAGACCACCCAGTGATGACCAGCAGGTGCTGCAGGGGTTCAAGGAGCTCCTGGAAATGTGATAAACCCCCCCCCAGGCCAAGGGGCAGCTCCCACCTCCTTCTCCTCCGGTAAAACACACTGGAAAAAACTGGTACCATTTCTGGTGACCTCTGTGGACTTTGGATGGGGAATGGATACATGGAAAGGTGAAAAAACCCCACATAACCAAAAGTTCTGCAGCAGATGAGAAAAAGGGGCTGAAAACTGACAGTTTGGGTTTCCCACTTTTTTTGGTAGTTCCTAAAAAAGAAACGATTTGGGGAATGTAGAACATCTCTGACAGCAGCAGCTCTGACCTCCCAGTGATTTTGGTCTTGTCAAAACACCTTCTCACCAACTCTAGAGGAATTTTAGTCCTCCATGCGGTGGAATTAGGCCACTGTCAATAATCTCTTTTAAGATGCTCTCTATGCCACTGATCCAGGACCTTGATTTGGGGTGTCTGGAATCATCCACATGTCTTGGTAGCCTCAAGCTATTGCAGAAAAGAAAACATATTTTTGAGTGAGAAAGCAGAGATATTCTCATATTTATGGACTAAATAGACTCACAGAATCATTAAGGTTGGGAAAGCCCTCTGAGATCGAGTCCCTCAGCACTGCCAAGGCCACCACTGACCCCTGTCCCCAAGGGCCACATCTACACAGCTTTTAAATCCCTCCAGGGATGGGGACTCCACCCCTGCCCTGGGCAGCTGTGCCAGGTCCTAACCACCCCTTTCCATGAGGAAATTTTCCCAATATCCACCTTAAACCTCCCCTGGCACAACTTGAGGCTGTTTCCTCTTGCCCTGTCACTTGTTCCCTGGAAGAAGAGACTGATCCCACCTGGCTCCCCACTCCTGTCAGGGAGTTGCAGAGAGCAATAGAACAGGACTGGAATCATGATCTGATCCTGAATTAGATCCCCATCCCTGGAAGTGTCCAAAGCCAGGTCGGACGGGGCTTGGAGCAACCTGGTCCAGTGGAAGGTGTCCCTGCCCATGGCAGGGGGTTGGAACTGAGCTTTAGGGTCCCTTCCAACCCAAACCATTCTGTGATCCCATGATAACAGTTTGGATCTTGGCTGTAAGATCCTTTTTCTTTCAACCTACTGTTTTCCTCTGTACCTTATTTTCAGTGAAATAAAACTTCGACAGAAACATTTTAGAAGGATCAAACCACAGAGAGCGGTAAAAGCCCCACTTTGCACACAAATCTGGAGTTACCAGATTGCCTGGTGCTACACATTTTCAAGATGTGTCTTTCCTTGTAGTGACAGTCAGTGCATCTGCCCTGGAAGAGGGAGGAATGCCAGGCAGGATGAGAATGCCTGGCCCAGTGATTCCTGTGCCCATCTGCTTCCCTGTCACTTGTACCCACGTGTCACCACAGACAGAGATCAGGGGAGAGCCTGCACTGGCTCTTTTTTTTTTAGCATGGAAGCCTTTCTGGTTGAGTGCAATTTATATAATAAATAACAAAGAAATGATCCATCAGGGCTGTTTGTAGTTGATGCTTCCCAACATAAGGGAGAGGCTGAAGGTTCTCCAGGGCTCGGGTTTCACTCTCTGAGTGGTACTACAAGTCTCCAGCTCTTCCCTCTTCTTGCACGGGGACATTCACTGTCATTAAAAGGAGGTAAACACATGGGGAAACACCAAACAAACAAACAAACAAAACAACCAAAATATCTGGCTGAAATTCCCAAGATTTATCAAGCAACACAGTGCAATGATGCTTCTCCCTGTTCTCTCCTCCTCTTGCATTCCCAGTCTCTCCCTGTCAATCAAGTAACCAACACAGAACCATTCATCTGACACATAAAATTAGGGGCATTTTCCCTGTGTGCCTGATCTGCACTGAATTTCATCAGCCACGTTAGGACTCAGACCCTCAAACCAGCAAGGTCCTTCCACAGCCCTCACCTTTATTACCCTCAGCAGGTCAGTCCAGTAAAAAATGTTGCCATCTTTCCACTCAGCTCCTTTTATGGATCTTTTATGACCAAATTTACTGCTGTATCCCCAACAGTGACCCCCACAGTGCTCCCCATGACCTCCTGCATCTTCGCCTAATAATGTTGCTCCCTGCCTTTTGAATCCCAGTCTCTCTAGTCTGCTGCCTCCTTCTGGGAACTCTAGTAGGTATTAGGATAGGATTTTCCTGTTTTTTTTCCTCCATGTGATTATATTTAAACTGGTACAATCCTGGCTTGTAATCCCACAGGACCCTATAAGATGTTTTTTTCCCCACAAAACCAGCATCTCCCATCTTTTCAGAGTAAAATTTCCTTAAGCAATGGATCATAAAATCATGGAATGGTTTGGGTGGGAAGGACCTCAATGATCATTAATTCCAACCCCCTGCCATGGGCAGGGACACCTTCCACTAGCCCAGGTGCTCCAACCTGGCCTTGGACGCTTCCAGGGATCCAGGGGCAGCCACAGCTTCTCTGGGCAACCTGTGCCAGGGCCTCCTCACCCTCACAGCCAGGAATTCCTTCCCAATATCCCATCTAACTCTGCCCTCTGACAATGGGAATACATTCCTTCTCATCCTATCCCTCCATCCCTTGTCCAAAATCCCTCTCCAGCTCTCTTGGAGTCCCTTTAGGCACTGGAAGGGGCTCTGAGGTCTCCCTGGATCCTTCTCTTCTCCAGGCTGAAGAGATCACAGACTGCATTTTGGAGCATGGGATTTCATCCATGAATTCCCTTCAGGCTTCTTTTGAGGGAAAAGATCCGGGTGCTGGTGATTTGTTGCTGCTTATTTCCCCTCTTCCACCTTATTTACATTTAAGACAAGTCCCTCAATGAGTCTCTACAAAGAAAAGTTCAGCACCAAGGCCTCCCTCCTCTCTTGCAAGGTGAACACAGCTGCAAATATTTCATTCAGCTTCTGTGGAGTGGCCTCAGCTTTTATTGGTTTTATTGCTCTGAACACACCCTTTGTCAGGCTTCATGTTCCTGATGTGTTTGGAAAAAGAAGAAAGACTTCTTTTAAGAAGATTTCCCTGCCTTTTGCAAGCTCTTCCCACAGTTCTCTGCTGAGCTGCCTTATTGTGTTTTACACTTTGTCAGGCCCAGTTTATTATCTTTTCTATTTTCCACGTTTGGACACAATTTCAGCTTTCCCTTTCCAACAGCATCCCTCATCCCACTGTTCTGCTGTGACCTTTTCCTTTTGCTCTTTCTCGGGGCATTTTTAACAGCTGTCAAACATCTTCCCCGAGTCTCCATCACAGTGGCCTTAAACAGCTCCCTCAGTGCTTGCAAAGAATCCGTTTGCAAGTATCCAACTCTTTCAGCTGTACATTTTGTCCTCTTTTTAACAGTTTCCCCATTTTTATATAACTCCTTTATTGGAATTAAGTGCAAAAGTAGTGGCCTTTCCATCCCCTGTTGCTCCTGCAAAGATGTGGAGTGTAGGTACAGTGGAATCCATGCTGCACAGTGGCTTTCCCAGGGAATGACTTTGATCCAAGCCCAGTAGCTGCTGAGGTTTTTTTTTCCCCTGTAAACACATGAAAACCCCTGTAATCCAGTAATTTATCAGTACTGGCTCTGTAAGGTATAAATATTCAGCTAGTTCTCCTATATAAGGTGAAATCTTTCCCAAATCTGCTTCTTGGCATAGCCAGAATTTATAATATCATGGAATCATGGAATGGTTTGAGTTGAAATGGAGCTTTAAAGCCCATCTCATTCCAACCCCCCTGCCATGGGTAGGGACACTTTCCACTAGACCAAGTTGCTCCAGCTGCTGGTTTGGGGCACGTTTTTTAGCTGCAGACACATTTTGAAAGCTGGAGAGGCAGCAGAGCAAGAGGCACCACTTCAAAACCCCATTTTGCAGTTCATTCACTTCCATGTGGCTTTTCTTTTCACTCTTACAGTTCTGATTTTTTTTTCTTGATGAAAAACCTCAAAGAAACAGCAAAGGAGGTTTTTATATTTGCTCAGCATTTCTTTCTGCAATTTTTAACCAGTCTTTTAACCCTGTGTGTTTGTGAAGTGTCACCAACCCATTCTTTGTTTAGGGGAATTTTCCTTCTTTCCTATCCTGTTGTCTGGGATCAGGTGAATCTTGACCACAGCCTGTGGTCACCTCAGCTCCAGAGGTTTGTCTGGCTGCCCTTTGTGGGGTTCTCTGAGCCACCCCACTCCAGATCACTCCATGTCCCCTGCAGAACACCTGGAGTGAACGTGGAGTGGGTGGGGAAGGGACCACTGCAGAAATCCTCATCTGTTCTTCCATTATTGGTGACTCCCAATGGAACAATCTGATCACAGAATGTGCTGAGCTGTCACTTGGTCAGTACAAGGGTGTCCAGGACAACCACAGGACCCCAAAACCTGAGTGGCTGCACTGGGATGAGCTTGGGCAGCCCAGGAATGGGATTCTGGGGTGCAGTGGAAAGGTGGTGGCTGTTTATCTCCAATTTCTACCCCCAATGGGACTGAGAACCCCAGTGCAGAGGCTGAATGGGACTGAAGGGGCCTTGTGGGGGCTAAAAATTAACTGAGATTCAACCTGTGGAGGAGGGAGGCACAATATCAACCAGTCAGCCTCTGGCGGCCTTTTCCCCCACTGCTCTTTGAAGCAACAGGAAAAATCCCAAAGCCTTTGCTTTTCCCGTGTGTCACTGTGGTGTCAGGGCTCAGAAACGCCTGGGGCTGTCAGGGGTGTGTTGTAATTACGGTCCGAGTGAGTTTTGGCTGCCAAACTCCCCAGGCTCTCCCCTCCCAGGAGGCAAATGACCCACACAGCACACAGAAATCTTATCTTGCCCGTCTTTACTTCAAAGCAGTCCCGGTCGAGCCGGCGAGAGCAGCGCCCCGGGAGCTCCACCCCGAGGTGCTGCTCGATCATCTCCCCTTTTTGGGTGAGGGCACGCAGCAGTACATCTTCCCGCAGGAGGGGCTGAAGGTCCACTCGTCGGTTTTGCCACACACGTAGGAGCAGTACCCGTCACAAGAGCTCTTGGGCTGCCCCTGCCCTGCCGGGGGACAGAGAGAGAGAAATGGGTTATGAGGGGAAATGATGGGGGTGGAGGAGGGCAGAATCCCTAAATTTATTTCCTTGTTGGCTCCCAGGTGGCACTGAGGCACCAGGTACCTTTGGTTTAGGCTCACATAGAATAGGACACGTTCTCTCTCCCCACTGAGCTGGGGGACCACTGGGCGCTTAAAAACCACTCCATGCATGAATGGGAGAGATGGGATTTGCAGTGTGGCGCTCATCTCATCCCAAACCCAAAGATGGGTGGGATAAGTCATCAGCCAGAGCTGCCTGCAGGTACCTGATCCCCAGGGCCAAAGCTGAGTGAGATGAACCAACTCGCTCATCCCCTAGCACAGAGGCTGGAGAGGAGACAGCCACCTGTACCCACAGCCTCCAGGGTCAGCCCACTTTCTGCACCTCCACCAGTCCCTGTCTTACCTGGGGTGGCCAAGGAGAAGAGCAGGAGCACAGCAAAGAGCAGGCAGAGCACCCTCATGGCTGGAGGCCAGGGGGGATCTCGGGAGTGTGCCTGAGGTGGCCGGGATGGGGGACCTGGGAGGCCCCGGATTTTATAGAGCCACAACAAGTGGTGTGGCGAGAGGAGAAACCAGAGCAAACCCCTCTCCAGAGAGTTGCTGTTTGTTTGCTGGTGTATTCAGTGTCACCCCGACCTGCTGGTCCCACTCACAAAGGCACCTGGCAGCAGGTCTGTGATCCAGGGGGCAGGTGGGGACCATTCCCTGCTCCAGATCCGGCCACTGGGATGTGGCTGCCAGGACACATGGAGCCACCAGGAAGCAGAGCTTCTCCCCAGACGTGCAGGAATTCAGTCTGGGAGTCTTTCTGATAAGCTCTGGGCACTGCCTGATAAGCTCTGCAAGGCACAGACACAATGGACAATAGTGGGGTATCAGATCCATCAGAGTGCATCCAGCCCTGACTGGTGCACTGGCAGTGAAGCTCAGAGAATCATGGAATAGAATCCCAGCATGGTCTGGGATAGAAGGGACTGAAAATCCATCTTGTTCCAGGGATACCTTCTACTATCCCAGGCTGGTCAAAGCTCCATCCAACCTGGCCTTGGACACTTCCAGGGATCCAGGGGCAGTCACAGCTTCTCTGGGAAACCTGTGCCAGGGTCTCCTCACCTTCACAGACAAGAATTCCTTCCCAATATCCCATCTATCTCTGCCCTCCGTCATCTTGAGGCCATTCTTCCGTGTCCTGGATCCTTCTCTTCTCCAGGTGAACCCCCCCAGCTCTCCCAGCCTGGCTCCAGAGCAGAGGGGCTCCAGCTCTCGGAGCATCTCCGTGGCCTCCTCTGGACTCTCTCCAGCAGCTCCACGTCCTTGTGCTGTTGTTCCCCAGGGCTGGAGGCAGCTCTGCAGGTGGGGTCTCACCTAAGGGGGCAGAGGGGCTAAATCC
>NW_020957328.1:48208-51128 GCF_003031625.1 Empidonax traillii | reverse complement strand
AGAAAAGCCCCCCGGCCCTGGGAGTGGCCAAGGCCAGGCTGGACGGGCCTGGAGAAACCTGGGCTCATGGGAGCTTCCACCTCTGGCAGGGGGTGGGAATGGCTGAGCTCTGAGGTCCCTCCCACCCCAAAACCCCCAAGCCCCAGGACAGAGCCCCTCCATTTGCTGCATGGGATGGGATGCTCCCAGTGGTGGCTCTGCATTCCAGCCCCATTCCCAGTGTCTGATGTGGCCCTGGCTGTGCTTCCTTTGCCTCTTGCTCCGAACTGAACATTCCAGAGCTGCTGGAAACAGTGCCATGCCTGGCTCTTGCAGCTCTGCAGGAGATGAGTGGGATATCCAATCTACATTAATGCATATTCACACTTCCCAAAAGAGCAGCCCCAAGACACAGATCCTGCTCTGCCTCGTGCAGCTCCTGCCAGAGCCCTGGGGGGATATTTAGTGCTGGGTGTGGATGAGACAGCAAAAAAGGAGGGAAAGTTGGACCAGGATCCAAACAAAACCCTCTGCTTCGCTTCACTGGAATACACTGGGTGATTCCTGTGACGATTCTGGCTCTTTAATCCCAAGCTTTGTTTAACAAACAGGGAGTTTAAGGGGGAGGCCACAGTTAAATCCACTGGGATTTAACACGAGGGGGAACTTGTTTCTTCTGGAAAACCTGGAGCCAGGATGCCTTTGGCAGCTGTGTGGGGTGGTGGCTCCTTTGTGGACTCTGCACACCTGAAAGCACTGCTCAGATTCCAGGCATTTCCCACTTTGCCCAGGGTTTACCAGGAGGAAGGGTAAAAACAGGAGCATTGCCCAAAGTTACTCTTTTTTGTGTAATTTTAGGGCACCAACAGCCCCACACCCCTGTGGAAAGGTCTTTTCCAAGTGCTGGCCTTTCCTTGGCTGGTTCCTGGAGCAGCCTCAGGAGCTGGAGTGGACAAACCCCTGGGATTCCCCCCAAACTGTGGGAAGGATCCCTGGAGGGCAGGGGGGGACGAGCATCCCGAGCACAGCGTGGCTCTGGGGCAATTCCAGCCAAAAAGGGAGTGCAGTTCCCACCTGTGAGCTGTGCCCAGCCAGGTCAGTCGAGGTGAACAATGGATTTGTCCTCTCCTGCTCCAGTTTTCCTGTTTGCCAGGACACAGCTGCTGGGAAATCCTACGGCTCGTGTTCCCTTTCCCGTGTGACTCTCGGGAATCGGCTCCTTGAGGACCCTGGGCTTGATTTTTTTATTAAAATCCCCTTCCTGCTTTATATCCCAGAGAGGGGTTTCTTGCTGGGGGTGTTCCTGGCCTTTCAGGAAGCAAATCCTTGGGGGAAAAGCTCTTGGCAGGTCGTGGCATCCCCCGTGCAGGTGTCACCAAGCACCTGCTGAGCTGCTGCTGCCCCAGACCTTCAGCAGAGCCTTTTCTGATCCCTGTTCCCCCCCAGAAATCCTGGCAGCTCCATGAGGAGCCTGTTCCCACCTAAATCCGCTTCCTCACACAGCTGAGCAGGAATATTTTCCTGCTGATTTTTTGTCCCTGCTGTCTCCTCTCCAGCCTTTTTCAAGGAGAACAGCCTAAGGCTTGTTCTTAAACACGTCTGTCTGATGGAAGAGGAGTTTTATTTGAAGTGGGGGAGAGAATAAGCCTCAAAGTCTGAGTATCTCCCCAGAGGCCCTCCTGGTGTGCCCAGGGAGCTGCTGGCACGTGGGATGAGCAGCTCCAAAGGATGAGGGACAGTCTGGAGCAGGTTGGAGACCTGATTGCCCAGTGCAATTAAAGCCCTTCCTCTCCCAGCCCAGCCAGGGCTGGTCCTTCCACACACCTGGAATGTTTTTCCCGGGTGAGGAGGCGGCTCCTCCGAGGTGTCGGGAGAGAGGACTTCTTGTGGTGTGTGGAAATGAGCATTCCCTGGGCATAATGTGCACCCCCAGTCTGAACACCGACTGTGCTCTGTGCCTGAGGCTGCTGAAGGGGAGGGGAGGGAAGGGAAGGGGAGCTGCTCCTCAGGAATGAGGGATGAGGGAACAGCAGGGGGGGCTGGGAGCTCTGCAGAGCATCCCCTGTGCTCCCTGCCTGTCACCAGGGCTTTGCTGCCCCAGCTGGAGCTCAGGGGATGTCGAGACCTGGGTCACTGAGCGTTGCTGATCTCCACATTTCCAGAGTCCCCTTCCTTTATTCCCTGTAATCCTCCGGATTCCCGGCGTGTCTGCACCCTCAGAGCGGGGGTTCTCTGGAGCTGCTATGGCTGTGCAGGCACAGTTTGTCCCTGGCATGTCCCACATCTTGCTGACAGGTGTGTTTTTCCCCCAGGTGTGGCCCACCAGTGTTACCACGGATTTATCAAGGCAGTGCAAGAAGGGAATATCCAGTGGGAGAGTCGCACTTATCCCTATCCTGGCACCCCCATCACCCAGCGCTTCTCACACAGTGAGTACCTGCTGGGAACAGCTCTGGGCCCCTCCTTTGTGGGGGGTGGCTCCCCTGCATCCCTTGGAATCTGGCAGGGCCACACGTGCCTGGCACTGTGGGAATTCCAGCACTTTGCACAAGAACAGGGATTCGGGAGCCGCTGATCCCAGGAAGTGTTGGTGGAGCTGGGCTGGGATTGGAGCTCTCTGGCTGTGCCTGTTTAACGTGCAGGGATCTTCCTGCAGCTCCTCTTCTTAGGATTAAGGTTGGAAAAGCTCTCCAAGGTCTTGCAGTCAGCTGTTAACCTGGTCACCCCCAAATACGGCCCCAAGTGCCACACCCACACGTTTTCTGAACACCTCCAGGGATGGAGACTCCACCACCTCCCAGGGCAGCCACTTCCAATGCCTGACCACCCTTTCCAGGAAGGAATTATTCCCAATATCCAATCTAAACTTCCTGGCCCAGCTGGAGGCCGTTCCCTCTCCTCCTGTCCCTGTTCCCTGGGAGCAGAGCCCGACCCCCCCCAG
>NW_020957328.1:44120-47034 GCF_003031625.1 Empidonax traillii | reverse complement strand
ACAAGTCCGGGAGACGCTGCGGGAAACTGTGGTGAAGTCACTGTGCTCTTCCGAGAATTCCTGGTCTTCCTGAAGGATAACAAAGGCACCACAGTTCATCCCTGGTTTTTAAGCAGCCAAGCTAGTGAAGTTGTTATTAATGACCTCAAGATTTCCAGTATTTCCCCTCAGTTAGAGCAGTGTTTTTGCACTGGGGAGTGCTCAGGCTGGGTAGAAATTCCCCGGAAAAGGCTCAGAATTGCCCCTTTAATTTCTCCTGCTGCCCATCCCGGGCTTGCTCCGAGCGTGCTGCCGTTCCCTGGATCCCAAGTGAGTTGTGTCCCGAAATGCAGTGCCCTGGAGCGGGTGATCCCTGTTTGGGTTATCCCTGTTTGGGTTATCCCTGTTCGTGTGATCCCTCAACCCCCGGCTGCTGATTCCAGCAATTCCAAGGGAATCTCAAAACTCCTGCCTGCAATCCCCAGGTGTGCTGAGCTGAGGGGAAGGAAACGGGAGGTGTGGGGAGGGAGGGCTCCCAAAGGCCGTTTTCAGGGATGAGTTTCTGTGGGAAGATGTCGCGGCCCCATCAAAGCAGCGTCCGGGGCTCTGCAGCCCTTCCAGGAATTATTGGAACTGTCCTGGGAGCATGGAAGGAGCAGGGAGGGAATTTTAAGCAGTTAGAGGTCACTGTGTCTGCTCTCCATCCTGAAGGGATCCAGAAGAACTGCTGGATAAGGAATAACGAGCGGAAGGCAGGGACCCACACAGCTGATCACTATGGATGAGCTGGGGCTTTTCCAGAGGATTTGATTGAAGCTGCAGGACAGAAAAACATCAGTAATGCTGATATTTTTAGGTTTAGGGGCAGAAATCCTCTGTGTTTGGGGTTTTTTAGAACACCAGGTCAATGTTTGCAGCAACCACCGAATTCTTTGCCGTCCCCGAGGTCGGAACCTGCCAGTTCAGAGCAGGGCAGTGACTCAGGGGGTGAAATCACTGCCCAGAGCCCACCAGCCCTGCCAGGAGGCTCAGGAATGCAGCCCAGGAGTGCTGTGCCAGGAATATCGATCCTCTGCTGGGGGAGTGACTCACCTGAAACGCTGGATTTGTTCTTTTGGGTTCCACGCAGTCTGGGCTCCTCCACCACCGGGATGAGTAATTAAAGCAATTAGTGGGTTCACAAACCAGTCTGCAGGGAGTGGGAAGAGCTGGAATGTTTGTTTTACAGGATGGGCTGCTTTTCCAGCAGAGCTGCAGCTCCTCCCAGCACCCAGCCTGGCTCGATTTTTGGCTGATTTTTGGCTGATTTTGCCTGATTTTTGGCTGTGCTCAGTCCCTGCACTGCAAGGAGCAGGGAAACAGTATTTTAGGGAATAAGGAGATGGATGTATGGATAGATGTGGAGAAAGGAGGAGACAGGATGACAGCTGGGGGTGTTCAGCCTGGAGAAGAGAAGGCTCCAGGAAAGGCTAAAGGGGCTCCAGGAAAGCTACAGAGAGAGACAAGGGATGGAGTGACAGACAAAGGGGGAATTTAGCTGGAATATTGGGAAGAGATCCTTCCCTGGGAGGGTGGGCAGGCCCTGGCACAGGCTGCCCAGAGAAGCTGTGGCTGCCCCAGCCCTGGAAGTGTCCAAGGCCAGGTTGGACAGGGCTTGGAGCAACCTGGGCTGGTGGAATGTGCAGGGGGTGGAACTGGATGATCTTTAAGGCCTCTTCCTACCCAAACCATTCCACGTGGGATGTTTTCCCCCTGAAGATGGGAAGATCTGGCCTCTCCAAGCCCCGTGTGTTGTAGTACCATGAGGGGCACAGAAAACCAGGAATGCTGCCCATCCTCCAGGGCAAAGCAATCTCTGCTCCACTAATTCCCAAAGGCAGACACTTCCATGGATTTCCCTGGGTGTCTCTGAGGGGTTGCCAAGCCTCGTGTTCCCTCCCTGTTCCCCACCTGCTCCTTTCCTGTGGGGAGCACAGGGAATGCTCAGGGAAGATGCCTGTCTTAGTGGTGCATTTTAGGCTGAGATGGGATGAAATGCTGGCAGATCTGGGAAAAGAGGATAAACCAGCTGGCTCTGGGGGGTGATTCAGTGACCCTATGAACTGTATGAACCAGCTTAGGGAGGGTCAGTGAGCTGAGAGCAATAATCAGGACTAATCTAATTAATTGCAAGCCTCTAAGGCAGTTTTCTCTACACTTGAGGAGCAGCTCTGCTTGAGGGGATAATCTTCTTGGAAGGTTCCTCTGGCTTTCCCCTGGGCAGGGAGAGCCCTGAGCCAGCCCCTGGTTTGGTGGAGTCAGGGCTGCTTTTGTCCTGGGTGGAATCCAGGGGGAAAAGCCAGTGATCCTGGGGGATTGACCCTGCTGGGAACAGGCACCACCAAAACCTCTGCAACTGGACAGGGGAGACAAAACCTGACCAAGGTTCCTGGGCTGGGATCAGGACCAGGAGAGATCCCTCACCCACCACCTCCTGGAAACCAGACCCACACTGGGGACAGGAACTGATTTATTACTGACCAGAGCAGAGCAGGAGAATGAGAAGGGAAATGCACCCTAAAAACACCTTCCCCCACCCCTCCCTCCTTCCCAAGCTCTCCCTCCTCCCTCCAGTGGCACAGGAGATGGGAATGGGGCTGCAGGTGGATCTGATCCCTCCTGGGCTGCAGGTGGATCTGACCCATCCTGGCTCTCCCTGGGCTTCCCCATGGAATCCCAGGGGAATCTCAGCCCTGGTCCCCGGAGTAGCTCCTGCCCCTCCTCCTGCCCTGCCCTGGGCTCTGCAGAGCTGTTCCTCTCACATATTCCCATTCCTCTCCTCTCTGCACCCAATTCCATCGGGGCAGGAACCTTTTCCTTTTGGCTGTGTTATCCCAGAGGGGTTCCCACCATCTCTGCTGGCTCAGCCTCGGCCAGCGGCGGGTCCGTCCTGGAG
>NW_020957328.1:23348-43388 GCF_003031625.1 Empidonax traillii | reverse complement strand
CCTCCTCCTGCCCTGCCCTGGGCTCTGCAGAGCTGTTCCTCTCACATATTCCCATTCCTCTCCTCTCTGCACCCAATTCCATCGGGGCAGGAACCTTTTCCTTTTGGCTGTGTTATCCCAGAGGGGTTCCCACCATCTCTGCTGGCTCAGCCTCGGCCAGCGGCGGGTCCGTCCTGGAGCAGCTGGAATTGGCTCCATGGACACGGGGGAAGCTTCTGGCAGCTTCTCCCAGACCACACCCCAACCCCCCCTACCAAACCCTGTCACACCAACCCCCTCCAGAGCAGGGCAGTGCCAGCTGTGCCGATGGTTGTGTTTGCCGTTCCAGCTGTGCTGATGTTGTGTTTGCCGTTCCAGCTGTGCCGATGGTTGTGTTTGGTGTTCCAGCTGTGCTGATGTCCATGTTTGCCATCCCAGCTGTGCTGATGGTTGTGTTTGCCATTCCAGCTGTGCTGATGGTTGTGTTTGCCATTCCAGCTGTGCTGATGGTTGTGTTTGGTGTTCCAGCTGTGCTGATGTCCGTGTTTGCCATTCCAGCTGTGCTGATGGTTGTGTTTGCCATTCCAGCTGTGCTGATGGTTGTGTTTGGTGTTCCAGCTGTGCTGATGTCCGTGTTTGCCATTCCAGCTGTGCTGACAGCCCCCTTTGCCGTTGCAGGTGCGTGTTACTATGACCCCAACCAGTCCATGTACGTGTTCGGGGGCTGCACCCAGAGCAGCTGCAATGCTGCCTTCAACGACCTGTGGAGACTCGACCTCAACAGCAAGGAGTGGATCCGGCCCCTGGCGTCAGGTGAGACCAGCCCTGGCCCCAGCCCCTCTCCTGGCTGCTCCCATTTAGTGTTTGCATGGGGGTTTGTCGCTGTCTGCTGGTTTTGGGTTGTGTGGGTGTCCCTGTGTTGGCAGCACCCCCTGGGGTTGGGTTGCTCTGGAGCAGCTGCAGTTCCTGTCCCGGCGTGAGGGACATTTGCTGAGCTGGGAGAGCCTGCCTTGCTAAGGCTGAGGAAATTGGGATTGTTCAGCCTGGAGAAGGTCAAGAGAGTTGGGATTGTTGAGCCTGGAGAAGAGGAGGCTCCAGGGACACCTCAGAGCCCCTTCCAGTGCCTGAAGGGGCTCCAAGAGAGCTGGAGAGGGACTGGGGACAAGGGATGGAGGGACAGGACACAGGGAATGGTTTTAAAGTAAAAGAGGGGAAATTTAGATGGATATTGGGAATAAATCCCTGTCTGTGAGGGTAGGCAGGCCCTGGCACAGGGTGTCCAGGGAAGCTGTGGCTGCCCCAGCCCTGGGAGTGTCCAAGGCCAGGCTGGAGCAGCATGGGCTGGTAGAAGGTGTGGAACTGGATAAGCTTTAAGATCCCATTCTGTGATTCCACCATAAGAGTTATCCCAAAGCTGAGATTTCCCTTCTGACTCCAGCAGGTGCCACTGGGGGTGTTTGAGGGGTGGAGGAGATGAGGGGGCTGTGGGGAGGCAGGTCCATCCCTGCAGGCCCTGTGTCCTCAGCAGGCAGGGAAGCACCACAGAGCATCTCCCACCCTGGTGCTGGTGCTCGGTGTCACCCAGGGCACACTCGTGTTCCTCGTGAATTCAACTGAAATGACCTGGAAAAAGGCAAAGAACTGGGCAAGCTCCTGGGGCAGGAGGGAAGTCGGGGTGAAACCAGGTGTTTTGGGAAAGGTTTGACCATTAACCAAGAGCAGGGAGGAGGAAAGGAGCTCAGCACCCAGCACAGCCAGGCCCTGCTCCACAGGCTCTGTGGGTTCCTCGGTTATTTGCTCGTCTGACACTTGAAGGCCTCCCAAATCCAGATGTTTCCATGTCCTGGTGTTAGCTGGGGAATTTCCTGCTGTCCCTTTGAACTGTTAACACATCCCTTGGTGCTTGGATATCAGCCCACACTGCACTTGCAGGAGCAGCTCTGCTTGAGGGGATGACCCTCCTGGAAGGTTCTTCTGGAGCTTTTTTTTTCTGGAGATTTTATGGAAGTCAGGGCAGCCTGGCTGCTTTTCTCCCATCCAAACCCAGGGGGGAAAGAAAATGATCTTTGTTTTTCACCCCAAACCACGATTTTGATCTGACTTTGGCCTCACACAGCCCCGTGTGACACCCACGGGGGGTGATGATTAAAGGAGGGAGAAAACAAAGCTCAGCCTTCCCATGGAGGTGGAGACTGGGTCGCTGGACTGGAGCGTTTTCCCACTGCCCAGGGGTGGAGAGGAGCAGCACAGACAGGATCCTGGGAGCTCTGGGAGCTCAGCCCTCTGCTCTGACCTGGCCTTCCATTCCCACTGCCCAGCGAGTTCTTCCCTGGGCTGAATGTGGGGCACGACCGGCCCCGCTCGGGCACCCCGGCCTCCCAGAGCACCCTGCACCACCTCCCTGGCCACTCACACTCCTGAAAGGAGTCCTGTGGGAATGTGTGGCGGAGTGAAGTCCCACGGGAAGATCCCCCGGGGAGATGTTTGTGCGCGTTGTCAGGAGCGAGATGGGATCGCAGCTGGAACGCCGGGCACGGGCAGCGCTCCCGCTCTGCCAGGGCCATGAGTCACCCCCTGCAGCCCTGGCTGCTCCTCACTCCTGCCCTGAGCCAGAGGGTTGGCATGGGCTGCCTGGGAAAGATTAGTGACTGGAGGGGGCAAAAGGGAGAGCTTTGAAATCCGGGATTGGGATGGGAATGAGGCGGGAGGGGTTGGATTGTAAACCAAGAGCTGACGTTGATTGATGAACTCTCATTACGTGGGTCCCTAATTGCTGGTGCAGGTGGAGGAGGAGTTCCCACACCTGCCCTGTGGGCTCTGGAGGGTTTTGCTCCAGAGGGAGGCACCGGCTCTTTCCCAAGGCCAGTCCTCCCTCGGAGAGGTTCCATCCCACTCCACGTGTTCCTTCGTTCAGTGTCCTATCTAATGATCCTTTGGAATGGGAGTGTGGTGCCTCAGCTGAGCTGGAACATTTTCATCCCCTTCCCTTCTCTGAGAGGCTTTTCCAGGAGAAAACACCCTTGTTGTTGTTGTTGTTGTTATTGTTGTTGTTGTTGTGTGTTCCTGCCTGTTTTCGTTGGGGTTTTCTGGCTCCCAGGCATTCCATGACATCAGAGCTGGATAATTCATCTCCAGCCTGAGCTGCTCTGCTTCAGCTGGGAGTAAATATTTAGCCTTCAAAGAGATAATTGCCCTGGGTTTCTTTAGTCTCAGAGACGGAGGAGGGAGATTATTACATCAAAAAACCCTAATTTTTGAGGTTTCAGAGTAATTTTTTTGCTTGGATCTGAAACAATGGCCTTGACTCGTGACTGAGGAGGCTGGAGCAGCACGAGGGAGTTGCTGCCTGGCTTTTATGGAGAGCTTTTGGTGGGGCTGCGTGCCCTGGGAAGGAGGGTGTGAGGCAGCAGGATCCCTGTTTTGGGAAGGTTCCTCCCAGCTCTTCTCCCTCAGGCTCTCCAGGCCCCCCTGGAGCTGCTTCCCAGCCCTTCCACTCCCACATCCAAGTCCTGCTGGAGCAGGAGGGGGGTCACTGAGGCCCCACTGTGTGGGAAGCTGCAGAGTTAGCCCAGGGTAGGTGGTCCCTGGGAGGAGGGTGCCTTTGTCCACGTGCTGGGGGTGCTTTCTTGCCTTCATTTGCATAATTAATTAACCTGCGCAGTTGTTGGAATTTGAGCCCATCCCTGCCCAGGAGGTCCTGATGGAGGGCTGGGGGTGGTTTGTGCTGGAGTCTGTTTATCCAGCTGGAGGCAAGGGTTAGGCCCCACAAGGTTTCAGTGGTGATAGTGCCTGGTGCTCCCCAAAAATGAGCTGGAACAGCCAGGAAAGAAACCAAGATCCATTTGGAACAGACACTCCCAGGACTTTCAGTACCTGAACGGGCTCCAGGGAGCTGGAGAAGGACTTGGGACAAGGGATGGAGTGACAGGACAAGGGAATGGCTTCCCACTGCCAGAGGGCAGGGATAGATGGGAGATTGGGAAGGAATTCCTCCCTGGGAGGGTGGGCAGGCCCTGGCACAGGTTGGGCAGAGAAGCTGTGGCTGCCCCAGCCCTGGAAGTGTCCAAGGCCAGGTTGGAGCAGCCTGGGACAGTGGAAGGTGTCCCTACCCATGGCAGGGGTGGCACTGGATGAGCTTTAAGGTCCCTGCCAACCCAACCCCTCCTGGCAGTCTGTGCTCAGTGCCAGTGGAGCTGCAGGGTCTGTGGGGAGGCCTCTGCCAGGAGGGAGCTGATCCCTGGATTTGGCTGAGCTGGGATCCAGCCCTGGGTCCCCTGGTGGCAGGGCAGGGCTGTCACACACCCTTGGGCATTTCCCTTCCATCTCTGTGCCACGACAGCTCCTGGAAGGCTTGGAAGCAGAGACCTTCAGCCTGAAGTTCTGCACTTCCAACCTCCTGGGTGGCCTTAAGAGCAGGCAGAGTGTGCCAACACCCACCCCTGCTGGTTCCTCTGGGCTCCCTCCCTCCCCAGCTCCTCTCCCTGCTTGGAGTGGCAGTTTGAGGATCAGGTTTCCCTTTGTGAGCTGAGGGGAAGGTGCCTTTGATGGTGTTGTGTCAACAAAACCAGCAGCCTGAAGGAGGAAGGGGAGGCTCAGGAGACCCCGAGGGGGTGGCAGGGGGTGCTCTCAGATGTGGTGGTGGGAGGCTGGAGCAGGAACCTCCCTGTCTGTCATGGGGCAGAGGGGTTTGGCCTTGACAAAGCTGCACAAAAGCCTTGCCCCCAGCCAAAGAAACCAGCCTTGTTTTCATCATCTCCCTGGGGAAAGCAGTGGGGACTTTTCAAAGCAGGTTTCGGAGCCTTGGTGGAGGTTTGTGGTGCCGGTCCTGCTCTGCAGTGAACTGCCCTGGGTGGTGCCTCCTGAGCAGTGGGAGCTGTGTGGGGCTGAAGGGAGGAGGTGAAGCACTGGGCTCCCCAGGGACATCCCACCAATCCCCAGCTCTCCACAGCCACAAACCACCTGACACTCGTGGCAGGAATCACAGGCAGGGCCGAGGCTGCCCGAGGGCTCAGGGATTCTGCAGGAAAACAGCCCTGGGAGTGGTGGGAAACTCCTCATGTGTGGATTGAAACCCTCTGTGGCTGAGGGTTGTGCAGCTTGTTCAGCCCTTGGGCGTGTTCTGCCTCTTCTTTGCATCAGCTGTATCCAGCTGAACCCAGGGAGGACACAGAGGGGCTGGAGCGTGGGCAGGGAAAGGAACGGAGCTGGGAAGGGGCTGGAGCAGCAGGAGGGGCTGAGGGAGCTGGGGGGGCTCAGCCTGGAGAAAAGGAGGCTGGTGGTTGGAAAGGCTTTACTTCTGAAGCCTCAATTCTTCAGCTGGTCAGTGTGGAGGGAAATGGATGTGGATTTACCACGACCAGGGGGAAAATATTCCCATGTCTCCTATCCCTGAATCCCACAATGGAAACCACCACCCCTTCCTCCACCCATTCCTGACTGGCTGCGTCCTGCCCTTCATCCCAGCTGGCTCTGAGGTATTCCCACAGCATTCCCAATTGCTCCCAGTATCTGCAGAGGCCATAAAGTCAATCCATAACTTCATTCCCCTCCTCCAGGTTGGGATGGGGGGACAGAGCCAGCTCAGCTCAGACAAGGTGTGCCTGCTCCTCCCATCCGTGGACAGCGGGATGCCACTGGCTCCCGCAGGAATGTGGGGCTGCAGGCACGAAGGGCTTTGAAGAAGCCAATCTGCCTGCACACAGAGGTGGGAATGAGCCAAGGGGGTGGGAATGTGCCCAGGAATTAGGAATGTGCCCAGGAATTGGGAATGTGCCCAGGAATTGGGAACGTGCCCAGGACTTGGGGCTGTGGTGGCAGAACCAGCTCGTGTTGGATGAGCTGGCGCTGCCAAAGGTGGTTCTGCACAGCAGGACAAACCCACGGGCAGGTTCCCTCTCCTGTTCCCGCTCTCCATGTGCTGCAGGAGTTGGAAGTTCAGGGGGTTTTTATCTCCAGACAAAACCTGGTGTCAGAGCAGCCCCTGGTGTGGGGAATTCTCTGTGGGAGCAGCAGCAGCAGCAGCAGCAGGTCAGTGGCTCCTCTGTCCCACCTGCTGCTCCCACCGGGAAGGATGTTCCACCCTTGGGATGCCCTCCTGTCCTGCCCCAGGCAGTTCAGCCTCACGTGGTAGGAGTTTGTGGACAGGGAATTCAGAGGGGAGAGCAGCTCCAGGGACAGTGGGTGTTTCAGAGATGACCTGGTTTCCCTCTTCCCTCGGGACAGGTCTGGGGATTTGGGATTCTTTTTAAGGCAAGGGCAGAGCTGAACATATGGGGTTGGTGCAGGAATGGAGGTCCCATGTGTCAGTTCATCCATGAGTTTGTTTTAATCCAGAGGGTGCTGGATCTTTCCATGGCAAACCCAGCAAACCTGCACCTTGGACAGAGCAGGAATCTTGATAAGGAATGTTCTGGTGATTCTCTTCTCCTGGATGCTGAGGGATTTATTCCAGATTTTAAATTCACCTGCGCAGTATTCCTTTCTCCAGAAGGTTTCCAGTGTGGAGCAGTCCTTATCCCACTGCCACCATAGATGGAGCGGTCCAGCGTGGAAAAGGGCTTCTTGCTTTACCCCTGTGGGATTTGGATTCCCCAAGAGCAGCTCCCTGGGTGCAGATCCCTCCAGATGAAGGAATGTTCATGGATTGCCTTTATCAGCCTCTGGGATGGACACAGAGAATTTTTAGCCTCCCTGGTCCCAGTTTTGGTGCTCAAAGGTGGCCTGGAGCAGGAGTATATGGATTCTGTAGGATGGCCTGGAGCAGGAAATCCTCACAGCCAGGAATTCCTTCCCAGTATCCCATCTATCCCCGCCCTCTGGCAGTGGGAAGCCATTCCCTGTGTCTTGTCCCTCCATCCCTTGTCCCCAGTCCCTCTCCAGCTCTCCTGGAGCCCCTTTAGGCCCTGGAAGGGGCTCCAAGGTCTCCCTGGAACTTCTCTTCAATCCTAGCTCTCAGCCTGTCTCCTGTCTCTCTCCAGATCCATCCATACATCTATCTCCATATTCCCTGTAAGGGAATTCCCTATTCCAGTGGCATTGTCACAGAATCCTGGAATGGTTTGGGATTGGAAGGGACCTCAGAAGGCTCCCAACCCCGGAGCCCCTCGCGGGTCCTTTGGTTTGGTGCTGCCTCATGTCATGAACTTGTTGAGCACAGAGGGAGCCACGAGCCTGATCCCAGAGCCTGATCCCGAGCCTGATCCCAGAGCCTGATCCCAGAGCCTGATCCCGAGCCTGATCCCAGAGCCTGATCCCGAGCCTGATCCCAGAGCCTGATCCCAGAGCCTGATCCAGAGCCTGATCCAGAGCCTGATCCCAGAGCCAGATCCAGAGCCTGATCCCAGAGCCTGATCCAGAGCCTGATCCCAGAGCCTGATCCCAGAGCCTGATCCCCCTTCCCAGGCTGCTCCCACTCCTTCCCAGGGCTGTTCCCATCCTCCCACAGGCGAGGGAGGGACCAGGGCTGGTGCTTTCCCTGCCCACGAGCTCCAGGCTGATTTTACATCCAGTTATTCCCTCCTGGGCAGGTACATCCACCTCCCTTGGCGGGCAGTGGGATAAAACCCTGTTATCTCATGGCTGGGATGTCCTTGTCAGCCGGGAGGGAGCTTTGCGGAGCCTTGGGAAAGGTCCTGCTTGGGATTTCGGGAAGGCTGTGCTGACATCTATCGGCAGCAGCTTCTTCCAGGTTTTCCCGCTGTTGTGCCTGTGCCTGGAGGACTCTTATCCACCGGGATGACGTGTGTAATACTCAGGATTGAGCAGGGAGTATTCCCTGTGCACTTCCCACCCAGAGCTCCCCATGTGCTTCCAGAGCCTCTTTAAATCCTCGCGCTCCGGAGCCGCATTTTCATCTTCTCCCAAAGCATCTGCCGGAACAATCTCCTGGGAAGGGGCAGGCGTGGGGAATGGGGGAGCACCGGCTCACCCTGTCTGCAGCCCAGAAGGGGGGTGTTTATTCCTGACATGAAACATTCGGGGAGTTTGGAATGAGGGAGCAGTGTGCCCTCCTGGTGTGATGGGAGTGCAGGAACCTTGGCTTGGGAGTGAGAGGGAAGGGGGACACAGCAAGGGAGGCTGAAGGAATTGTAGAGAACTGAATGGACTGTCCCTTCCCGTGCTGTACTGGGAATTTCAGTGGGAAGATGTTGGAATTCCAGTAACTAACTCCAGTGAGTAACACTCCAGTGTTGTCCCTGCAGCAGGTTTTGGGAGGAGCTCTCCCTGCTCTTCCCAACGCTCAGCTATTTGCACATCCTCGAGAAGCCCCCTCTGACTGTGCCCAGAGGGGTCGTGGATTCCCCACCTCTGGAAGTGTTCCAGGCCAGGCTGGGACAGTGGAATGTGTCCCTGGGACGAGATGATCTCTAAGATCCTTTCCAACCCAGACTGGAACTCTGTTCCAGCACTCTCTGCCTGTGCCCACAGGCTGCTCTTTAAAGGATAGTTGAGGTTTCTCAGCCCCGCGGTGGCTCCAAACTCACCAAATTCCACAGCAGCCATTTCCTGGCACCCCAGTGATTTTGGGATTCTCCGACGTCTGAGCTGCCCAAAGGAGAGCGTGGCTGGGCCGGGAAGTGCAGAACTCAGCAGAGCTGCCCCATCCCACAGCCCTGCCCTGCAATTACCCCTCGCTGCAGCCCCCGCCGCCACTTCCATCCCCCCCCGGCTCCCGCCAGGAGCCGCGCTGCCCTTTCCCTGGAATCCCGGAGCTTTGCAAGTGCTCCAGAGCTGCTCTGGGAGGGGTCAGAGTGTCACTCAAAGCCCTTGGAAGTCTGCGGAGTGTCCCTTGCAGGGAGAGAAAACACCAGGCAGGGGAGCAGGGAAAGGCGGATCGAGGAAAAGTGGATAAGGGAAAGGTGGATCAAGGATAAGTGGATCAGGGAAAGGTGGATCGGGGAAAGAAGGATCGGGAAAGGGCGGATCGAGGAAAGGTGGATCGGGGAAAGGCGAATCGGGGAAAGGCAGATCGGGACAAGGCGGATCGGGGAAAGGTGGATCAGTCGGAATCCTCCCACCCAGAGAGGGAAGAGCAGCTTTTGCAACAGCAGCTCCCGGGAGCACGGGGCCGAATCCCAGAGGATTTGGGAAGGGTCCCCGTGCCCTCAGCAGCACCAGCACCCCGGGGTGATGCTGCAGGGAGGGAGGAGGGCTCGGGGTGGATCCCAGCGCAGCGGGAGGGGCGGGAATGGCAGCGCTCCCGTTGGTGGCTGTTGGGAGATAAGGGGGCCGAGCCCGGGGCGTTCTGGCAGCTCTGGGTGTTTGCTCAATGCTGAATAAGGACATTTTTGCAGGCATGAGCCGGGGGTGACTCAGTGCGCGCTGTTGCTCAGGGTTCAGAGGGCACTGCCTCTCCTCTTCCGCGGCTTTATCGGAGCGGCGGCACCTCACAAATTCCGGCCTTAAAACAACAACCAGCGGGGCGTTGCAACAGCTCCGGGGTGACTTATCCTGCCTCCTCCTCCCCCACGGGGCTTCTCCCTCCACCTCGATTGCAGGAAACCAAACCTTCCCTTCCCCCCCTCCTTCCCCCCCCGGCGCTTTGACGGGGCTTGTCCCGCACGCTGGTGTCACTGGAGGGTGGGAATGCACCGGGAATTCTGGCTGGGTGTAAACACCAGGGGGTTGCCATGGTTTGGTGACATACACCCCAAAACAGGGAAAAAACTCTGGATATCCCCCCCGCTTCCCTCCTGAGATCTGTGTCACAGGCAGCAGATCTTTGAGGAGACAAATTGGGTCTTGTTCTGTTTTTCTTTAAATTCATGCAAGGCTGAATTCCTGATTCCCAGCATGGAATTTGGGGTTTCTGGGGAAGGGAACAGTAAATCTCCTGTGGCTTTGGAAAGAGAAAGGGATACTTTGGTGGCTTTTAGAGGCTTTAAGGTTGAAACAGGCCCGGTCAAAAGCAGTCTGGAAAATGTTCAGAATCCCAGTGTTTGAAACTTTTGGGGAATAAAAACAGGTGACTGTCAGGTGCTGGGATCTGAGGCAGCTGAGCAGCCAGTCCTGAGTGCTGGGGTTTGACTTGGGTGAGCAGCATTCCATGGAGATGTCTGCTCTTCCCATAGGAGTTCTCCCAGATCCGATCCCAAGGCTGGGACTGCTGGGATGCCCATCCCACGTTCCAGCCTCTGGACTGCTGCTCACCAGCTTGTCCTCTTGCCTTTGGGTAACCTGGCAGGGAAAAAAACTTCGGGATGAATCTGCAGATGGCTGTGGAAGAATCCAGAGGCATTTCAGTTTTCCTGCTCTGTTTTTTTTCCAGTGGAAGGGGAAGGATTTAGGGATTTGTCACAGGAGTTTGGGATGGACCTTGGTGTGGTGGAGGCAATCCCTCAGCTGGGGAGGATGATGCCAGGGTAGGGATCAGGGTTCTGGTTTGGAACTGAGGTTTGAAGTCTCTGCCAGCCTAAAAGCTGGACCAGTAAAGCCAGACTGGAAACAGCCCCTGGATGGGACTGCTTGAAAACTCCCAGGGAACAGCATTGAACGCCGTGTAGGAACAGCTCCATGGGCAGGACAGGTCCATCCTGCCTTGGGAAAACGCCAGCTTGGACCAGGCTTGGAGCGACCTGGGATAGTGGGAAGTTCCACCCATGCAGGGGTTGGAACTGGCTGAGCCTGAAGGTCCCTCCGACCCAAACCATTCCATGATTCTTGCTCTTTTGGACCTTTGGGGTGCAGGTCGAGAGTGACTTTGGAACCTGGGGCCTCAAATTCCTTTGCACTTGAAATCCCTGGGCTGCTGGACCAGCTCCCTTTAATTCCTTGGCTCTGACATTGGAAACATGGTTTTGTTTCTCTGGGTATTTCGTGGAAATCCAGTTGTGGTGATCAACCCCTGCTTGTGGCTTTTGTCTCCCCCTCTCTCCAGAAGTAAAATTCCCCAGTGTTTGTCCCCCTGCCACAACTCTTGCCGTGTTTTACCCTTCCCCCTGGTGCTGCTCTAGCACAGTATTCCCCCAGATCCCCTGGATGGGAACCCATCCTCCCACCTGGGCAATCCTGACATCCCTTTCATTTCCCCACTTCATTTGCGTCTGAAGCTCCTCTTGCTGCTGGCTAATGGAGTGTCCCAGGGCTGCACCCACCAGAGCTAAAAGGCTGGTGTGGAAATTCGTGTTCCACGTGCCCTTCCAGCCAGGCCCTCGCTTTGTGTCCGTTAATCCCGGCGCGTGCTGCTCCGGCCGGATTATGGGCTGGATAATGGCCTTGGAGAACTGCTGAGAGGGGCAGATCCTGCCCGGATAAAACACCCCAGGATCGTGTGGGGAGCCACCAGAGCCTGGCATTTCTCTTCCAAACATCCGTGGGAGCCGGAGGGCCCCGGTTGGGTGGGTTTCCTTGGCTTTGTGAGCCTGGAAAATCCATCAGCTGGGGGAAGGATTGCTTGGAGCAGCTTCCAAGTGCCTGGGAGAGCAGCGGGAGCTGCGGGGAGATGGAGGGAGCTCATTGTGCTGCACCCTCTGCCTGTGGGGATCTTTGTCCCCAGGGAAGGGTAACCTGGATGTGGGGCTGGGAGCCGTTGTGGGTGTGGAGCTGGAAACGCAGGCGGAGCCCTTTGGGAGCAGTGGGAACAGGGACAATGGACCGTGGCGCTCCCTGTGCCATCCCCAGCCGGAGAGGAAGGAGCCCTCCCGTGTCAAGGCTGTTCCTGGGAGCCTTTGAAGGCCACTCCCACATCCTCCAGAGGGCCTGGACTTTGAGCAGGTCCCTTTGATGTCCCCGTGTCCTCCACATACCTGAGGCCTGAAGTCACGAAGCTTCCGGCGCCTTCCGGCCCCGCTCGGCTCCCTGGGGACCGTCCTGCCCTTCCCCGGGACCTTGGCAGCTCCTCTGCCCTGCTTTAGGGATAAACACTGTTAGCTCTGCAGTTTTCCAGGTGTTTTGCTGGAACACCAGGCCCCTGGAGATGCTCCCGGTGCTCCCGTTTGCAGGGAGCATCCGCAGGTATCCTGGGGGTGACCGGCAGTGACCGGGCTGTGCGGCTGGAAGAGGCTTTGAGAGGCCAACGCTTCTGTGACTTGTCAAATTCCGCCTTTTTCTGAGCTGCAGAACCGAAACTCGGCTCATTTACATCCGGACAATGGCCCCTAACAGGCAAAGCTTCCTGAAAAACCGGGGCTGGCCCTGCCCTGGGCTGTTTGACTCACTTGGGAACCATCTCCCTGCTCAGCCGGGGTTGAGGTGCAGGTCACAGCAGTGCCTTTCCTCAGTGCACCATCCCAGACCTTTCTGAGTGATGTGCCAAGGTTTCTCCATCCTGGAATTGCTTCAGCTGCCCCTTTTTATTTCAAAATCACCCGTTTTAAACCCAGCTCCTTTGTGGCATCCCCGAGGGAATCACCTGGTGGAAACGTTTCTGGCAGTTCCATTTGGGATGCCAAGCTTGGGAGAACAACTTCAGGCACTCCCAGGGAAATACTGGGGCTGGAAACCCGCTGGTGAGGGTGAATTGCACACACAGCAAGCCAGGAAAACTGGAATGTGGGAACAAAGAGTAACCACAGGTGACCCTCTCTGGCACTCTTGTCCTCACAGAGACCTTGGTACAGCTCTGGCCACACTCTCTACGTGACCTAGCACGTGAATGGTCTCCTGCACAGCTTTATTCCCATCTTTCCCTCGTATCCCTGTCCCTGAGAGCAGCAGAGTGCTCTGTCCCTCGGGAAAGGTTCAGGGACACCGTGGCCATCCTGCTGTGTCAGGCCAGGGGCTGCTTTTTGCCAGGCTCTTCCCACTCACCTCCTGGAACCCGTGGAATTCTTCTCTCAGCTGTAACATCCCAGAATAGCTGCTCTGCTTTCTTTTAAAAATAGTCCGTTCCGTGTCATTACCTGCTAAAAATGTGTCCCCGAGTCCCGTGGGGACATTGGAGGGGACAGAGGGTCTGTCGGCCTTTTCAGGAGAGGGGACGGTGCCACCGTGGCCATGTGCCCTGGAGCTGCCCCATTCCTGCAGCTGGGCAGCCTGCCACGGATTTGGGATGATGTGTTCAGGAATGTTTGGAAAGAGTGACTGTGGAGGTGGAGGAATGTGCCCGGTGCTGGTGACTGACGTGGGAAGGAGGATGCTCCCAGTCAGCCCGGGCTGGACAGGCTTTGCCTTTTCCTGGGAAGCAATTCCTACACATCCAGGGAGGGACACAGCACCTCTGGCTCCTGGGACAGACAGGGATTGGATTTTTGCAGTGGACTGGGGCTGATTTCTTGACTTAAAAGGATCTGATCCTTGGCCGCCCTTGCCGAGGGGCTCTTGGCACTGGAGCTGCTCCTGCTCCGAGAGGTTGAGGATCATAAAATCCCGGATGGTTGGGGTTGGGAGGACCTTAAAGCTCATCCAGTGCCACCCCTGCCATGGGCAGGGACACCTCCCACCAGCCCAGGTTGCTCCAATTCCCATCCAACCTGGCCTTGGACACTTCCAGGGCTGGGGCAGCCACAGCTTCTCTGGGCAGCCTGTGCCAGGGCCTGCCCACCCTCCCAGGGAGGAATTCCTTCCCAATGTCCCATCTATCCCTGCCCTCTGGCAGTGGGAAGCCATTCCCTTGTCCTGTCCCTCCATCCCTTGTCCATGGGAGTGCCTTCATTGACACCCAGAGTTCTGGGATTAATCCTGCAGAAATGGGGTTCAGCGTGTGCTGCCCTTGTGAGCTCCCAGATATCTGCCACGGTGCCTTGGAATTGCTATTCCTTCCCCCTCCTTCCTTGGGGAGAGCAGTCAGTAGGTATTTGAGGTAATTATTGCTTTTATTCCCTGCTAAGGCAATAATTTGAAGGGATATGGTGGAAAACCAGCAATTTCCTGCCAGTGAGTGACAGATGTTTTGAGATGTGCTCTCAGTCTCCTACTAATTACGCTGACACAAATTGGCAGGAGTTTTCTTCCCAGGCTCCCAGCTCTAATTTTGCCTCTTTTTTTCCCCCCTTTATTTTCATTTTTTGGCGAGGTGGAGTCTCCGTGTTGCGACACTCGGGGAGGAGACGCTGCTGAGTCGGGGGCTGCTGTTCAGACAGGGCTCTCCTAACCTTGCCCTTCTCCCTCCCTGCCAGGTTCCTACCCCTCCCCCAAGGCTGGGGCCACCCTGGTGGTCTACAAGGACCTGCTGGTGCTTTTTGGGGGGTGGACACGGCCCAGCCCTTATCCCCTGCACCAGCCCGAGAGGTTCTTCGATGAGATCCACACGTACTCACCCTCCAAAAACTGGTAAGGGCGGGCTTTGACCCTGGAACACTGTGCCTGGAGTGCAGCTGGGGGAGCCCCTGGGAAGCCGGGCACGGGCCTGGATGCCCAGGGCTGTCTCTAAAGCTCTGTCTGAAACAAAAGCAAAGCCACAACCCAACTGGAGCCAAGGATGTGACACTCTCAAGTACCTCCTGGCTGCTGGTTCTTCCAGGTGGCTCTTGATTTGTACCTAAAACATTCCAAGGCTCCCTGAGCATCCCCATCCAGGTTTCCCACCGGGGTGTTTCAATGTTTAGTCACCTTGGCTGTGAGTAGGGAGGTGGCTCTGAGAAAAGGGAGAAAGCAGATTTCTCCATCATTTTATAAATCCCTGCCTCTACAGCTCCTGGATGGAGCCTCCAGTGCCCATGGAGCTGGCAGGAATTGTCCTCTTCCCTTTCAACACCATTCAGCTGATTTTAGCCCCAGCTTTCCCACTCACCCTGTGTGTGAGAAAGCAGCAGGGGCTGTATCAGCGACATCATTCCTGCTCCTCTCCACCGAGCACTTTCCATCCTCCCAGGTATCAATTATTCCGGGCACTTTGGTCATTACAGCTCTGTAATTAAACTCCCTGGAAAGAATTCGAGGCAAACTTAATTGGAAGGGGGGATATTCCCACCTTGGCCACGGGACTGGCCCATGCCTTAAAAATGTTTGGCACATTGGATTTCTGATTAGTTTTATTATTGTTCGGACACTGGGAGGTTTTCCCTGTGGTTTTCCTCTGTAACGTGTTCATCCATTGTTTTCCCTTCCCTCCCAATGGTGAACGTCTCCCTGCCTCTTTCCCAGGTGGAATTGCATCATGACCACCCACGGCCCCCCTCCCATGGCAGGACACTCCTCCTGCGTCATCGAAGACAAGATGATTGTGTTTGGGGGATCTCTTGGATCTCGGCAGATGTAAGTCGGGATGTGCTGGGATAGCTCCTGGTGTTTCAGAAGGAATTCTCCTCTGGAGAATTCCCCCCACGTGCCCCGAGGCTGTGCCCTGAGCAGAGCCCCGAGGCCCTGGCGGTGTCCCAGCCCTGTTGTCTCGTCCCTGCAGGAGCAACGACGTCTGGGTGCTGGATCTGGAGCAGTGGGCCTGGTCCAAGCCCAACATCTCCGGGCCCAGCCCTCACCCACGTGGGGGCCAGTCTCAGGTGAGGGAACCGGGCTCAGCTTCCCCTGCAGCTCCCAGGCAGCTCTGCAGGGCTCATTCCCAGGTTATCCGGGATCCCTTGCCCGCCGGGCCCTCTCTTTCCTTCGCCATCTGCTCCCGATCTCCCCGCGTGACTCAGAGCTCTGGGGAACATTTGTAGGGCACAAATCGCTGCTCTAACCCCAGGCTGGGCCCTGGGGCAGCTCAGATCAGGGCAGAGTTAGCACAGGCTGGTTTGGCTCGGGGCCCTTGTGGTTGCTGCGCTCTCCCGATCCCGGGATCGAGTGGCTCCGGATTGTTCCCGCTCCGAGCACGGGGCTGGCAGTGCCTGCCTTATTGCCTGCCCGGGGCAGGGAGCTTGTGGCTGTCACCTGGCTTGGTACAGGTGTCTCCATCCCTGCCTTCCCAGTGATTCCCAGTGTGGCTCATGCCACCAGGGCACCCAGCAGAGATGGGTTGTGCTCCAACGTGCCTCATCCACCAGGAAGAGGGCCCCAGGGAATATCTCGCCCACCACCAGCACTCCCAGACACTGCTGCCAGCACCTGCCTCCCAAACAATCCTCCCACCTTCCCACTCCTCTGGAGAGGGCTGTTGAGGCCCCCATGCCTTGGCTCAGCTTTGGGAAGGGAGATTTCTCTCCTGGGTGAGAGGAACTGGTTTGGGACAGGCCCGTGGGATGAACCCTCTGCCCCAGGCCCGGCAGAACCGGCTCTCCATCCCAGCTCCAGAGCTCATCCCGGGGCAGGCAGGATCCAGCAGTGTCTGTGCAGCTGAGAACCTGCCTCTGTCTGCCCTGGGAGGCCTGGCCAGCAACCTGACACTCCTCTTTGCCCCTGCAGATCGTCATCGACAACGAAACCATCCTCATCCTGGGGGGCTGCGGTGGCCCCAACGCTGTGAGTACCCCGGGGGGCAGGGCCGTGGCACTGTGAGCCCTGGGGGCTGCATTTGGGAGGGGGGGGCACCCAGGTGGCATTTTATCCCTCAAATCCGGGCGCCCACGCGGGAGATTTTCCAGAGAAGCTGTTTAGGTGTTGCTAGAGCTGCTTTAATTAAGGAAAAAAACCCCCAGGCATTCTCTGAGCAGCTCACTGAGCCTTGGAAGGATGAGCCCTGATTTTAGGCTGGGACAGGAGATGGAAATGAAGGGGTTTATCCACGGCCGTAGTGAGGTGCGGTCACTCCTGGGCAGTCGGCTCCTGATTTGGGTCACAGGAACAAGGCACTGCTCCCACCACCATCCTGGTGGAATGATGTCCACAGCAAAGGGGGCTGCTGAATCCCAGCCTGGGCTCCTCAATCCCAGCCTGGGCTCCTGAATCTGAACTTGGGCTCCTCAGTGTCCTCCCTTCCCTCCCTCCCAGCTCTTCAAGGACGCCTGGTTGCTGCACATGCAGGCCAACCCCTGGACGTGGCAGCCGCTCAAGGTGGAGAACGAGGACCACGGAGCGCCAGAGCTGTGGTGCCATCCTGCCTGCAGGGTACGGGCACAGTGGGGCCTGCCCCAACCCACCCCACCCACCCCCTCATCCTGCTGCCCTTGGGGAACATTCCCTGGCCATGGGAACAAAGCACTGCTCCCACCCACCCTCATCCTTGGGGGGTGATCTCAGCAGCAAAGGGAGCTCCTAAATCCCAGCCTGGGCTCCTAAATCTGAACTCGGGCTCCTAACTCTGAACCCGGGCTCCTGAATCCCAACCTGGACTCCTAAATCTCAATTTGGGCTCTTGAATCCCAACCCAGACTCCTAAATCCCAACCCAAACCCCTGAATCTCAACCTGGGCTCCTGAATCCCCATCTGGGTTCCTAAATCCCAACCCAGGCTCCTAAATCCTCACCTAGGTTCCTAAATCCCCACCCAGGCTCCTGAATCCCAACCCCGGCTCCTCAATCCCAACCTGGGTTCCTGAATCCCGGCGCGAGCTCCCTGCCCCGCACGCTGCCCCCATCCCCCCCGATGTGGCGGTGTGGGTGACGCGGTGTCCTCTCTCCCGCAGGTGGGGCAGTGTGTGGTGGTGTTCAGCCAAGCCCCCAGCGGGCGGGCCCCGCTCAGCCCCAGCCTCAACTCACGCCCGTCGCCCATCAGCGCCACGCCGCCCGCGCTGGTGCCGGAGCCGCGGGAGTACCGCTCGCAGTCCCCGGTGAGGAGCACGGACGAGGCTCCCTGCGTGAACGGCCGCTGGGGCACCCTGCGCCCGCGGGCACAGCGGCACACGCCGGCGGGGTCGCGGGAGGGCAGCCTGTCCCCGGCCAGGGGGGACAGCTCCCCCGTGCTCAACGGGGACAGCGCGTCCCCCGGCGCCTCCCTGGACAGCCCGGTGCAGGCGCTGTCCCCCGGCACCCCCTCGGCCGCCGAGAGCCTCGAGCTGCGCGTGGGGCCGGCGCCGGGGCCGCGCCGGGGGTCGCTGCCGGAGCACAAGGAGCTGCGGCTGGGCGCGGAGCTGGGCTGGGAGCAGAGGCCCGCGGCGCTGCTGTGCCAGCTGGACGGCGCGGAGGGCAGGACGGGCGTGCGCAACCCCCCCGAGCACACCAACGGCCTGCACACCCCCCCGCACGTGCCCGGCTCCCTGCCCGTGTCCCCCGGCGCGCTGCGACGCAGCCTCGAGGCCGTCAAGGCCTTGGCCTCCAAAGCCGCCTCGGCCTCCTCGGCGCTGAGTCCCCCCCCGGCGTCGTCCCCCGGCTCCCCCGGCGCAGAGCCGGGCGCGGCCGCGCGGGCGGGCGCGGCCCAGGGAGACGGGCACTCCCTGCCGCCCATCGCCCGGCGCCTCGGCCACCACCCGCCCCAGTCCCTGAACGTGGGCAAGCCCCTGTACCAGAGCATGAACTGCAAGCCCATGCAGATGTACGTGCTGGACATTAAGGACACCAAGGAGCAGGGCAGGGTCAAGTGGAAAGTGTTCAACAGCAGCTCCGTGGTGGGACCCCCCGAGACCAGCTTACACACGGTGGTGCAGGGCAGGGGGGAGCTCATCATCTTCGGCGGCCTCATGGACAGGAAACAGAACGTCAAATACTACCCCAAAACAAATGCCTTGTACTTTGTGCGAGCGAAGAGATAATGCGGCCCCAGCCCGCCGCCATCCCCGTCCTGCCCCTTCCCGCGGCTCCTCCCGCTCCTTCCCGGCCCTCAGCCCGTCACACAGCGACCAAACTGTGAATTAGGGAGCAGGAAACCAATAAAAGTGCAAGCAAAGCCTCCGGCGCTGCCCAGTCAGACCCCAGGGAAGCCAGTGGTGGAAGGACCCCGAGGATTCGGGGGGGGGATGGAATTCTGCCATCCAGGACCCCCACGAGGTTGATCTTCCCGGAGTTTGGGAGGCTTCGTCCTCCGGAACCCCTGCAGGGCTCCTCGGGGGTTTTGAGGGAGCCTGGGTTTGTAGGAGCCACCCCAGGCCCGGCAGGCAGGAGGAGGGAGCCGGGTGAACCCCCTGCCCGGCTCCAGCAGGAGAAGGGCAGCAATATCCCTGGGAATGCCGGGAGATCCTGCTCCACACAAACATGATGCCTTTTTTATTTGCCTCACCTGCCGCTCTCGCCCCTGTCCTTGGGCAGGGCCAAAACGAGGAGGAAAGGACAGGAATTCGTGTCAGAATGCCAAAAATACTGATTGTTCCCATCCCTCCTTTCCCTGCCGTGCTGGATCAGCCTTCGGGATCGGCCCTGATCCCGTCTGATCCCCTAAAAACCCACTTATCTCCCCAAAACGGAGACATTTGGCTGCCAGTTCCCCCCTGGACTTCAAGGATTCATTTCACCCGACATCCCAAACCCATTCCAGGCCAAACCAGCCCCTTGGAGCCTGGGAACAGGGTGGGTTTTCCAGGGCAAAGGATGGATATTGGTGAATTTGAGGGCGTGAGCAGCTTCTGCAGCAACTTCACCTCATCTTTGCACGTGCCTCCTTCCACAAGGATTCCATTCAAATCCCAAGGGATTGAACCTGTGCGGTCCCTCTGGGACAACCCCCCTCCTTCCCTTTGCCCTCCAGGGGGTGGGAAAAACAGGTGGATTCTGCCAGGTTTTGGTCAACAACCTCCGGCACCCGGAAAACAGGAAGCCCTCCCCGAGCCGGCAGCGCCATGACGTGGTCCCTCCTTCCCAGGATTTTCCTTTCCCTCCATTCCCACTGAGCTTTTTGCCGGTCAGAGCCTTAAAATCCCACCCCAGCCGTGTGGGGATGGGGAGGGATTTGCTTCACCCTGTTGCCACCTCTGTAAATAAACTCCTGGTCCGACCCGACCTCTCTCCCATCCATCCCAAAATGGTTTGTCCCAAGGGAAAAGCAAAAATTGTCCCCATTCCAAAAAAAAAAAAAAAAAAAAAAAACAAACAGAAACCTCAGGAGCACCAAGGATGAGCTGTGAAATATTCCCTCTGGGAAGGCGCTCGGGGCTTCGGCAGCAATTCCCAACATCCCCCCCCCACCCTTTGCATGTTTTTGGTCATCCATCCCAAAAAAAAAAAACCGGGATGGACGGAGCGTTGATTCCTTCCCACTCGGAGCACCCCTGGAGGGGTGTTCTCCCGACAGTTTACATCCCGAAAATCCCACCACCGAGCCGGGGGGGTCGTCCCCGCTCCACCCCCGCCGGTGAAACGCATGTTGTGTGCCCTTCCCGAGGAATTCCATCCCGAACTTCGATCCCTGGATCCCCCCGGGAGCCGCTGGTGCTGTGAGCGAGG